>NW_016157259.1:0-2450 GCF_001687245.7 Rhagoletis zephyria | reverse complement strand
TCACTACTCCGGTGGCGACACTCTGCACGACTTCTTGGAGAGGATTGAGGAGCTGGCGGAATGCTACCAAATCACGCCAAATCAACTCCTCCCAACCTTATCCGAAATACTCCGCGGCAGAGCACTACGATGGTTCCGCGTCCGAAGGCCACACATAACCACCTGGGCTATATTCCGCACCGAAGTTGAGCGATTCTTCCTTCCCCGTCGACACGTCAGTCAGCTGGAAGACGCTATTCGCCAGCGGAGACAGCAGAGCCGAGAGANATTCTTCCTTCCCCGTCGACACGTCAGTCAGCTGGATGACGCTATTCGCCAGCGGAAACAGCAGAGCCGAGAGAAGGCCAAGGATTACATCCTAGCCCTCCAAACGCTGATCAGACAGCACCCAACGATGTGCAGCGACGACCACTTGGAGCGCATCTACGTGGGCTTGCGAGTGGAGTACCGATTATTCATAAAACGGGGCGAGTTCCATACTATCGAAGAATTAATGGAACTCACCGACGAATATGAGCTGCTCAAAAGCGAGGAGGCCAGGCAAACCAGGCAAGCAGCACACTGCCTATTCACTCCACTCGAACGATACGATGCGAAGAACACCTGCTGGAGGTGCAAAAAGCGCGGACACCGCCGATTCCAGTGCAGAGGTCCGAGGCGACTATTCTGCTCACGANGAGCAGCACACTACCTATCCACTCCACTCGAACGATACGATGCGAAGAACACCTGCTGGAGGTGCAAAAAGCGCGGACACCGCCGATTCCAGTGCAGAGGTCCGAGGCGACTATTCTGCTCACGATGCGGACGAGATGGAACCCTCTCCAGGAATTTCCCGTGTCACGAGGAGAGGACAGCCATCTTCAAGTCACCCACCGATCAACCAACCACGTCTCAACCAGGCTGGCAAGGCCCCGATGGCCGCTTCTATGCGAACGTCCTGGTCGAAGGCATGAACATCCGAGCCCTGGAGCCACCTTAACATACATCAACGAATATCTACGCAAGCATTTGGAACAGCGCAATATTCAGCCACATCCTAACAAACGAAACGTGCAGTTAGCCGACCAAACGTGCGTCGCAAGCACCCATTCCTATCCTGTCCAAATTAAATATAACGGCCAAGCAACAAACACACTGGTGGCCGTCATCCCCAATCTGGCTGAAAAAATGATATTGGGAATGGATTTCCTGGCAAAGCGTGGCATCGTTGTGTCACTAGACAACCAGCCACTAGCTCCCGCCCCACCGCCGAGACTTGATACTACACACGCGCTATGCAGCCTAATTGAAAGGGCACACTTGAACGAGGAACAAAATAAAACACTAGCCGATTTTTTTGGAAACTCACAGAGAGCGATTCTCCAAAATCACCGGGCCCAGCACCGCCGCCGAACACGAGATCACACTCCGGCATCATCGCCCACTAAAACAACGCTATCACCCACGCAACCCTGCCATGCAGCAGGTGATAAACGCCGAAGTGGACGAGCTCCTCGCGGGGGAAAGGATCGAACCATCCAAAAGCGCATACAGCTCCCCCATCGTCTTAGTTCGGCAAAAGCAAGGAAGTTGGCGCATGTGTATCGATTACCGCCAGCTCAATGCCGCCAGCGAACCAGACGCATGCCCGTTACCCCAGGCAAAGGAGGCAAAATATATCTCCACGATCGACCTCAAAAATGGGTCGCCGCTTCGCCATGTCAGAGAGCACAGTCGACGCGGCGACAACAGCCGCCAACACCACCGAGCCAGCCACGGCAACCACAAACCCAGCCCAGGAGATCACCCCCGAACCAAGGGTCACCGAAACACCATCCAAAGCGGACCCGGCCACAACGAACGACGAAACGGCCACCGGGGACACATTCGACCCATTCAAAAAGCTGCGGCTAAGACGACCGAGAAACAATAAAGAGCGATGCCGATTTCAGTGGAAAGGGTACCGCATGCTCGCCACACAGATAGATGCGAACTACGCCATCGTCCGGTCAAAGAGGAGGACCAAGGTCATGGAATATATAGATTAAACCACCACCAACCAACNTCACGTTTTCCTTTTTTTTTGCTAATTCTTGTATGAACACAAAAAAAAAAATTAAACATTGTACCTATTATAATGTATACTTATTACAATTCTCATATCATTATAAATTAAACTTTGTACCTATATACTTGTATATACACACATATACCTATTACAACGCAAAAAAAAAAAAAAAATTAGATAATAACAATGAATAATAATCAATAAAAAAAAACCAAGACCGCCCCACACACACCGACCGAGCCAGGGTACAACGTACTCTGGTCAATAATACTTAGGCCAAAACTCTAGAATACCGCAACTTGTCGTCCGCCGAAGTGGGAGGGGACTGTAACGTAGCTTTGGCTACGCCATAATAACACATTCAACATCACCCTAGCATACGTCTTACAACTGCACATAG
>NW_016157258.1:398814-423301 GCF_001687245.7 Rhagoletis zephyria | reverse complement strand
GCTTGCTATCTTGCGTCGCATGCCCGCTCTTTTGCTGTGCTGGTTGCCTAGTAGCCAAAGACGCAAATTTGGAATTCTGCTCACTCTGCCTGCTGATTTCTTATTTCCTGCCTGCCGTTTTGTCACATTTGCTGCTCCTCCACTTCATCTCTCTTAGCTTACTACATACATACANTCGCCTTTTCACAGTTAAATAACAGTTGAATTGTGTGAGAGATGGGAATTACCGGAGGCTGGCTTCTTTATTTATTTATTTGGAATTTAATTTTCGTTTCAATGGAAAATTTACATTGTAGGTTTCTAAAACATTCTTGGGCTAAAGAAGAATTTATACAGTTAGTATAAAAATACTTATAGAGATGAATTTTTCTCTTATTTTCTAGTTTTTCTTACTCCTACTGCTTTCTCCATTTCTGGTTTGCAGACGTTAAATCGTAAATTTTTTTTAAATTAAATTGTGCAGCTGCTTCGTGCCGAGTAAAATATCCTTGTGTCAATTAGTCGTTTGTTATTGCTGTTACATCTAATTTTCTCATATTTTTTAAATAGTATAATAATGAATAGTAATGGATTATTTACACATTTTTTTTTGTTTGTATGTTCATCGTGTCATCCTAATTACAATCCATTTAGCCGCTAATGCCTTTTCGTTGTTTATGAATTGTTTACTTGTCGTTCCTTATTCTGTATTGTGTTCAATACATTGCTGTTTAAGGGCATTATGGTAACTCATTATCGCAAAACCCAAAGAAACCAAGACTGGGTTCTGCGCTCTCCCAACCCACGTTACTACCAGCAAGCGTTATTTCATGAGAGAGAAAGTGATTTCGACTTCGCAGTTGCTATGTCGACCTACCGCATTTGACATCTATTGGGCTTCCTTTCAGGACATCCCGGTGTGTTACTGCAACTACATCGCCGACTGCATGCCTAACAGTTTTGCTGTTGTTGTTGTTGGAGCGGCTACCAAACCGCGCTCGGATCGCCTACTCTATCAACGTTGTCGTCAAGCTCTGCTAAATGGAGGCTCAGGAAGTGTGAAACTTCCACCGGGTTTATCCATAGGGACAAGAGCGTTAGCAGGGTGGGGTTTCCCAGACGCCATTATCAAGCAGTCTTCCATCATAATTGATAATCGTGACTCATTCTGCTTGATTTTCCTCGGTTTTCTGGTTTTGTCTCTAAAAATGCCTGACGAATATCGACCACTCAGAGAATTCACCGACCACCGTTTGAGTCCTCGTACAGTTTTGCCTTTTTGAGTATGGTGTCTGAATTGCACTATTTATTTGGTCTCAGAACTTCACAAGCTATCCCCTTTATATTAGCTTTGTCTGCTTCGAATCGTTCGCAGTCGAACAACGCAAAGAATATATTGAAATTGGTATGGCCTAGATCGGCAGAAGCCTCCTTCGACAGAAAATTAGCTCTCAGTTCTCCTTTCCTAACTATCATACTGAGTTTTTAGAACTGTTATCTCAGAGATGGTATCACTCGTACGGGGTGATACGCTTCCTAGTACTTCTATGTAAATACCCATCGCTGACAGACTTGGAAAAACATACATATACCTTTCCAAACATGCAAAATTATACTAAATGTCTCTACTTAACCTAAGAAGGCAAAATATCCGGGTAGTGCCCGGTGGTTTTTATTAGACAGGCTGGAATGACTACTTCACGAAACCATCCTTTTCTGCCTTTGCCGGGTACAAGCAAAACCGAAAACCAAAGCTGCTTCTTCAATGATCCGGATTAAGTCAAAGTGGAACCAAGTGGTTTTAAAAAACGGGGACTAGTGCAAACTTCAGGCTGTGACCCCCACAGTCGACTACCGCTCAACCTGTAACTAACCTAATCTGCAGCCTACTGTCTACTAAATACTTAGCTATTCAATACCGTTATGGACATCTGCAAACAATTGAGTAACGGCCGAGTTTCTGTGCCAGATAATCAAGATATACGACATTTGATAAAACGTATGCGACAGACTATATTTATTGCCTTGGATGGAACTTGCGTTTGCCTCAATTTGTCTCAAGTACCAGGTAACCTAATCTTACCATCAACGAGCTTTGCAGATTTTGGAGATTTTTTTTACTCAATATGTTTTTTCGTAAGATGGCTCCTTGTATTGTTTACAGTGACCTGAAAATAGTGTCTTAGTAAAAACACTTAGTTAACTCGAAAACATCTACATGAAAAAAATCTCATAAAGCAAGGATAATTCAGAGCCACTTAGAATTTGGACTTTATTGTACTATAATTAAACCCGGCACAAAATTGTGTACCCAGAATTTGTCTAAAAGCTCTGATTTAAAAGTGTGACTTATCAAAGGCGAGTTTTCTAAATTTGGAAAATGTATGCTCTATACGAAGTTTGCAACTTTGATGCATGTGCTTTCAGTTATGGAATGAACCCTAAGCAAGGCGAATTCATACAAGGTGGTGTTGCTAGAACAGCTGCTTTAATTCGCCTCGATACGCATACGACAAAACTCCTTATGAGTGAGTGCGAAGGTAAGAGGGTTGGTATTTTCTTTCCTTCCTCATTTTTGAGAGCAAAGAATAGCTGAAATATGACATTTGTGTACCGAAACCGAAAACAAAACACATGCTAGTTTTTTTTTGTACTACCGTTTTTGTACCACCTCATATTAATTCGCCTTAACCATAAGGCTTAAAAAATATATTTTAATATTTTTTTTTATAAAAAATTCGAAAAAACTTTGGTTATAAATTTGACATAAGTATTGTTGTACTTTATTGATATAAATTCATAAAATCGCTGAGTTATAGCTCAGCAATGTCATAGCTGGGCAAAAAAATTAAAATTTTTTGAAACCCTGGTAGCGATCACAAATAATTTTTTTTTTAAATTAGAAAATGATGTTGATATTTTTAAGGACCACCTTAATATATGTACAACTTTACTATTACTTTCTTTGAATATTTGCTCAATTGGGGGATTCACAACGGTGTCATAAGTGACGTATTGTTGTATGTCGTAAACTTTAATAGTTTAAATAAATGTTTAGAGAACTTAAAACCATAACCAACCATTTGTTAACACTGCGAAAATTCATAATATGACCTTGATAGTACTTTGCGAACCCTGTTAATATATTTTTTAGGTGTTTAAAGTTAACGACATACAACAATACGACACTTACAACACCGTTGTGAATACCCCAAATGTAAAAAAATTGTACCTCCTTTTTTATTCGCTTTTTTAAAATCCGTTGTGATGCGGGCTTCGAGGGAGCTTATATTTATGTAGCTGAGCCAGACCCACACATAAGCTTATCCAAGCTCTTAATGTCCGCATTTGTATGTTAGCAGTGGATTTGTTTACTTACCGCTTATCAGCTTGGTTTCACACCCCAAAGCACTAATTGTATTTTCTTTTAAAGAAGATTTTCCAAAATCAAACTATATACTATATTGTGCGACTTCTAAACTTCATGGTCGCCCTTTTACTCTTTCAGTAGTAATCCTGTCAATGTTAGAAGCTTTGTATTTCGTTTTTACATTCGTGGAAATTTTAGATAACTTACAACTTTCCCACTTTTTAAGTTCAACGTTATTTATTTATATTTTCAGTTTCTCAAATTTGTTCGCGAGCTTAATAACAATTTGGTGTGCATTCCCCCATTCCATAGTTTTTCGCTTAGAAGTTTACTAACAATAGCAGAAAATTATTGCAAATATTTGTTTGTCAAAACACTGAAATTATTTTGACTAAAAAGGAAACTTGTCAAAACAATTTGAGAAAAGAGCGACAAACATGCTGACATACAAAAGAAGAAGAAGAAGAAGAGACATATCTAAATTATGTGAATAAAGCATAGTTTTGTGCAAACTCTTCGAAGTACTGCTACGAAAACAATGGCGAAAATAAAACAAATTAAAAAATATATAAGAATAACAAAGAAGTATTTAAGTGCATATATGTATGTATGAACAAAATTGAGGAGAAACAAGTATTGTTAAAGGACCTTGTAGAGGATGCAGATGCAACGGCTATGCGCGCTTCGAATGAAAATATTTGTATGTTTTTATTTGCTTGCCAGCGTACGTGCCAGCACACACGAAAGCTGTTTAGAGTCGAACTGTAATTGCAAAGTGCATCATTGCCGAAAAGTTTTTGCAACTACGAAGCAGAGAAATATAACGAACCATAGCAGCTGGGGATGGCAGAAATAGAAGATAGCAGTAAAACACAAACACAGCCACAGCATTGACAACTACAACTTGCAGTCAATTGGAGCGGAAAAGGCAGTGAAAGGAGTCTCGAGATAAAAGTAACTAAAGTCGAATACAAAAAAAGCGTACACGCGCACGGGCAGGCAGAGGAAAATGTCAAGGATTATGCAGGCATGACAAGTGGCAAGAGCAACAATACAACAATACAATAGAGAACTATGCATGTATAGACGATACTCGATTTATGCAGCACAGCAGCGCAACTGAAGCAGTTGCTGCTGTCAAAAGCAACACTAGAACCCGTCACAATCCTCCAAGGAGTTGAAAGAGAAGAGTTGTGCTGCTGCTCTTGTTGCTCAGTGCTGCTGCTGGTGAGCAGCAGTGGGATAGTGGCCAGTAAAGTGGCATTAGATGAAGTGGAAAATTTTAGCAATATGCATCTGTGGCTCTCAGCAACTGCAGCCATTCAATCAGCTAGACATGCAAGACAGCTAGACAGACCGTTACACACATACTGCACAACGTGACATTTGGCAATCGATTTGAAAAGTCAAGCTTACGCAGAAAACAGAAAAAAAAATATGCCTTGCTAAAAAATAAAATGGCAAAAATGCCACTGGGATGATTCGCTACGAAATTGGCAGGCTCTTTGGCAGGCGAAAATTGGTATGCAAGCACTCCACTCATTCATTCACTTGCTCACTCATTCAATCATTTTGCGCTCAAACACATTATGCAAATGTGGCATGAATGATGCTACTTGACTAGCCACAATTTTTGTTTAAAAAGCAGTAGGTATGCAAGGCAACCACAAGAAGATGTGAGATGTGATAAAAAGTGCTAGGGGGAAAAAAAACAAGAAAGTGTCACAAAGCACCCAAAGAAAATATGCGAGAATTCGCCAGAGAGTGAGCACCTATAACCACTTCCATTCCAAACTGGCTGTTTGCTTTAATATGCATGTATGTATATGAGCTGCAAAGCCGAATCAGATGCATGGAAATATGGCAAGGCGATGTAGTTGTTGCCGGTTTGTGTGTGCTATTGGCTTAACCCGGCTACGCAATAAAAATAAACAGTAGTGATATAGAATAGCAAATATTCATACATATTCACACTCATACATACAGACATATGTACATAGACAACTGGCAACAATGACAAAGAAAGCTGTCCACGGAATCGATTCAGCAGCCGGTGTGGGCTTCATTACATTTGCTGTGTGCGCCATGAAGCCATTTGCCTGCCTCTGTGTACCTTTGCTTAGATAAAATGCAAAAGCTTCTTTCAGCGTTTAATTCTCTTGTAAATATACTTGCTCAGTGCACCTTTCTACTTTCCGATTTGTTTCGATAAATCATATACTGGAAGGCAATTTCATCCATCTAAGCTGCTGCATACGCAATCTTAGTAACGTTTTTTTGTGTGCAACGGGGCGTATGAGTAACATTAATATGGAGCTTTTGTGAGTTGATTATATTCTCTATGCAAGTGATTGGTAATCACTATCTATATGTACATATGTATGTACGCAGTTGCATGTATGTACATATGTAGGCATGTATGTTTATGTGCTGAGTGCCAAGTTTGTTTTAATTAAAAGTGTTTAGCAATAATTCGTAATGTTTACTTTCATAGAATATTCCCCTAGGTTTGTTTTATATTTGTATTTTTGGATTTTGTATGCATTTTGAATTTTGATAAAGCAAGCTTACTATAACAGCATAGAGTTGGCGTTTATTGAAAAAAAAATCTGTTTGATTTGCTTTGAAAATTTCCTTGCGCGCCTAGAGTCAATTCAAGAGTTTTTGGGTACACCATGTCGTATGAGTGACGCCATTAACTTAACATTTTGCTGTAGAAGTGTTCAAATTTTGTATAAACCTCGCAAACATATTCTGAGCGTTCGGAATATATGACTCCGAAAGGAGTCCAAGATAGGTAAGAAATATGAATTTCAAAAACAAAAAATTATTTACTCTTTTAGGATTCATATATGATCCAAGTCATAGCCAGAACCTTGTGCCAATATAAAAATAATAAAGGTTTAAAATTTATATTTAAACTTGTTTATACAGAGACTAACAAAAATAATTAGAATACAAAAAATGAACAAAATCTAGCTGCAGCTGCTGCAGTTGAATGCATGTTGGAATGTGTATATGCACGTAAGTAGTTAGTATGCATGTTATTTGAAAGGAATACAAAACCATGCATAAGTAAATGTATATTCACATTAGGATGGTACAAGAAAAGTAAAGTCACCCCTTAGAATTGTTCTAAAATTATACCTTAGTTTTCTGTTTTGAAATCAAACCTCCTATGCAAATTTACTCGCCCAAAGTGCGTATTTATGTATACGTAAGTATATAAAAACAATTATAAGAAACATTTATAAGAGAAGATGTACACAGCAGTAGTTAGATATATTTTTACCTAAATGTGGCGCGTTGTTTGGTAGGAGGCATGTCTATATATTGGGTCATGTGATAAGTCTGCGCGGATTAAACAAAAAAAAAAATCTATATTGAAAATCAATCTTATTGAACTACATGTATATTGGCTCTTGTTATCTATAACCTTTTGCCATTTTTCGGATGGCTTAATAATTCAATCCGTGTAGAACTTTCGTGGTTGTGCGGCATTTCGATCATCAACACAATGGAAAAGAATGTCCAGCAAAGAAATATGTATATTAAAAATTGAAAATAGCCAAAATTTTCTAAGCAAAGTGAAAGTAAAAAGAGCCGCATTTGGCTCAAAAAGCCGCGTTTCACCCCACGTCTTTATACAGATATGAAAAATACTTTATGTAAAGATGTTATACTATCTTTCTGCTCTAATTTTACTATAGCTGCGATAGCAGGCAGCTGTATAGATTGGGTGTTATGAAATGAAATGCAATACAAATTTTTTGGCACTGCAGGTGCTTTTATTTAGTTTGGAGCTATTTTAATTTATTAATATTTATTTTATTATTAATATAATAGAAGAAAAAAAAAGTTTCGGGTTGTATTTTAAGGCATTCTAGTTTATTGTCATTGCAAAAGCTAAGTGTACTGGAAACTGATAAGCCCTACCATTGATATGTTTGCATACCAAATTTCAATTGTATGTGACTTATGGCTCCGAAGTTATAGCTGCTTAAAAATTTGCAAGCCTATGGGAGGTGCCACGCCCCCTCGCAAAATTTACACCATGTTTGCCAACAAAACCATACCTATAACTTTCCCAGGGTAAAAACAAATAAGTGTGCAAAGTTTCGTGCGAATCCGTGTAGTGGTTCAAAAGTTATAAGGTAATAAACAAACAGACATTCACACTTATATATATAGATATACCGCTCAATTTGAACCCAGCTTGCTAGACATCTGATATTGGCCATATAGGCCATCGCGGTAGGAACTGTAGTGATGGGTTGTATTTTTTCGAATTTCGATTTGGGAATACTATTTCGAAATCCTTTTTGGAACTATTACCATTAATATTACTACTACCATTACCATTTACATTACTATTACCATTATAATTATCATTGCCATTACCGTTAATATTAACATTACCTATTTTCATTACTGGATATGGATATGGATGGTAAATCTTCAAAATTATAATCACTACCCCTACGATTATCATTACCTTGACTACTACCATTACCTTTTACAAGAGTTTTAACATTATCATTACCATTACCATAACCAATACTACCACTATCACCATTGCCGTTAGCATTATCACCATTACCATTATCATTACCAATGCCAACACCAGTACTATTAGGTACCATTCCCATCACTACCGTTACCACCCCTAATACCATTACTATTGCTATTACCACTATCATAACTATCAGATTTACCAATATCATTACCACTACCACTACCACAACCGTCACATTTACCAGTACTATTACCGTTATCATTACCATTACCGTTACCACTAACTTCTTCATTACAATTACCACAGCAACATAATATATTCTCAACATAAAGTTGTATATACTTGAGCTGTATTTCTATTAATTATTTCAATATCTGCCTCGCACTTCACTTTCAATCGTACTTCAGATTCCACTTGCATCGGCACTTGTAATTTCATCATCTCTTGTGGAAAGCCAGCAAGCATTTGAAAAACACGAATCAGAATGAAAACATACTTCAACGTTCACCCCTAACTTTGTGTAGCTGCATTATTCTCTGCAACTGCAACTTCCCAGAGATTATCACGGCATTGTTGCTGACTTGTTGCTAACTTTTATTAGAACTAATTTAATATAAGAAATTAAAATTAGTTGGCAATGCTGTTTGCAAGAGTTTCTGAGTGTGCGTATAAATTACTCGCTGATAAGGTAACATCTCAGGCAATAGCCGAAAGTTAGGCAAAAAGTGGGAAATTAGCAAAAATATAAAAGTGTGGAATGCAAAAATTAACTAATTTCCACACTTATATATATATATGTACATACATACAGACATATAAACACACATACGTATTTATATATAGACTTACATATATGTATGTATTATAAATCTATAAAATAAAATAACAAGCAAACTAATAGCAACAATTTTCACAACTTCAACAAAATTGCTCAATTGCTTTTCACCAGATATCGGACGCTTCAATTACTGCTGCTTTGCGTAATCTTAATTAAAAATTTGCTTCACTCGAACTTTTAAGAAAATCAAATTAATAAAATTCCAAATATTCTTACATTTTCAAGTACTTATCCACTTGTCTATTTAAGACAGCAACTTTGCTCTTCAAGTGTCACTTTCAGCAATCTGCTTTGCTCCGTTCTGCTCTGCTCTAATTTCGTTTTAGGTTAAATTTAGCTAAAACCTAAGAAATTCGTGACTTCAAGTGTTCTTCGCTGCTTGATTGCGACGTAAAAAAAGATCAAAGCGCAAAATTAAGTTTGTGCATAGAAGATGGTGGCAGCTTGATTAAAATTCGTCTTGCGAAAGTGGAGCTGATGGTGGTGGCTATAGTAATATAGCTTGCCAGCACTTTTGTTTGCCGCGCAGTGCTGCGGTGAGGTCAGGTAGTCACAGGAACTTTCAAATGTTTTTGCATATTGCACATTTATATTCCATATTTATTAAGTGGATGTGAAAAGTGCTTGTAATGACTTTTAAAGTAACAAGATTTGACTATATATTAATTTTTTCATTTTTATATTTCATTTCAGGTAAGTTAACGATTCAGTTAAACCATACAAAAAAAAAGTTGGTGAGTTCAATGTACTAATACATATAGGCTCTAAATTTATATATTTTCAGCGTGACTGGATTATATTAAAACCTGATTCCATTTTTCGGTGGCAAGCTGTCACTAGCGCCCTTTTGCTATTTCTTATTTGCCAGGGCTCGATTCACGGCATCTATGATCGAATAAAATTCACTTAGAAATTTAGTTTTGAGATTACGGACCTCGAATAGTCCGCCTTTTCCTATTAAATTGTATTGGAGAGAAAATCTATTTTTTTGTTCTAAAGAGCATTGACCTCAAGTACCCCTTTCTAGTACTTATCCACCGGAGCTCAGTTCGTACTACCCTAACGTGCCGCCCTAATGTCAGCTAATTAAAGTAAGCGGATACGATCTATTAAAGACAATTTTTTTCCATTTGACATTTCCTTCGCAGAGAACCATTCCTCTTCCTCCGCAGCCGCCAGTAGATTCGATGTTGAATATTTTTAAGCCTGCAGCGTTTGTGCCCCTTTTTACGTTATGACAGAGCCATTGGAGCTGCGGTATCATAGTTTCAAGCCGTTGTCTATGTCGGTTTAAAGCTTATACAGTTCGGCATTCCTTTATATCCGGTACTCGACACCACAAATGCCTAATGAGCGATAAATATTCTGCAGATTTTTTCTAACTTAAATTCCAGTCGGCACTCATGAGTCCATCTGGCGATAGTCAGCTGGAGGACCGTCAGCTCTAGTGACTTTGTTGTTTTTCAACTGCATAATCGCTATACGTACTTCATCGTAGTTAGGCGGTGGAACCTCGACCCCGTCATCACCGACTGGCGACTCGGGTTCTTCTTCCGAGCTGCTACAATTTCGTAGGGTGGAAAAGTGTTACCTTCATAAATTAAGTACGTCCTGGACCGCGGTCACTAAGTCGCCATGATTGTTCCTACAGCAGTTCACCCTGGTCTTGAAACCTTCCGTAAGTCTCGGTAAAATTTTCGTGTGTTTTTCCTGACAGACAGCATTTCAAGCTTTTCGTACTCACGTTTTTCGACCTCTCTCTTCTTACTGCGGAAAATACGCGTCGCTTCCTTCTTTACTCTAGCGCAGGTGGCCTTGTAGGTGACATCTCGTACCACTTGTTTATCGGGACCGCTAAAATCCGACTACTTCCTCGGCTGCTGTACGTAGTGAGCGGTAAATGTGACTGCAGCTTTTCGATGTTAATTTTGCATTGCATTGCTAGGCACACTTTTTTTGCAGCGTGGTCCGAGTCGATGTTAGGCCCTCAGAGTGTAAATACATCTAAAAGACAGTGGTGCGTTATCGGACGTTTCATAGTGGGTGCTGAATGTTCCGACAATGGTACCAAAGACTCTTTACTTTGATGGTGAAGAAGCCCGATTTGATGCGTATTGTGGATAGATGCCAGTCCACCGGGATGAACGACAGTACTCGTCGTCGGAGGCTCTCTACCACCACAAATCCCACCTCGAATTCGCGCTCCTTTACTTTGCAGCTGTAGTAGACGTCGCAAGGTGTTATATTTTTTTCCACCTTATCCCGTCCAACGCATTTCGTTTATGGCGGTGATGTCAGCCTTTCCGAAAACATAAACCAGCCGGGCAGAGGCACCTTCTTCGTGAAGGGTACGGATATGCCTTAGTCGTAAAAAAAAGAGTATCTAATTCGAGGAAATTTCGGACTTTTCGTTGGCGTGAATGCCGATCAAAAGCTTTTGTATTCGGAATCATCCTAGTCTGTTTTCGCGCTTTCGTATTTCCTGCTCAAAATTATAATTAAATAAATAATTTCAAATCATAAGGAAATCATATTCTACAAAAAAGTGTTTTGTTTGCAGTTCCTCTTTTAAACCTAATTTTACTTAGTCTATAACTACGGGCTTTAATTTCAATTTAGTACAAATTTTTCGTAGATTTTTGTACACCTCTGCACACAAAGCACAGTCATGAAAGGCAAAGGAAATAAACATGCATACATTTTATTTTCCTTATCGATGTTTTTTTTGTAAAGATAAGCGAAATTTACGAGCTTTCAAAGCACAACAAAGAAAGGGGGTAAAATAAACCAAAACTAACAGTAATAATATGCACCGCCGCACTGACATTAATTCCATTTTCACTTCAATTTACTTGCAACACTTGCTTCTGGTAGTTTTCGTTCATCTGTTGTTTTGTATATTCATGCATATATTTGTTTTTGTTACGCTTTTCCTTCGAATTCCAACATTCACAGCTGGTTTCCCAAAAGTAGTGAACTCATTTTGAATTCACCCCTTTTTTCGATTCTTCGCCAACAAACAACAATGCCGAGCGATGGCAATACATTTTATGCAGTTGAATCATTGCCATTGAATTAGTTAGTCAGTTCGTTCCTCCGGCTCTTCGCTCGGTTCTGCCAAACTCACTCAGCCAAAGGTATCAAACAAATACTTTTTATTGTGTGTGTTTTTGCAGTTATTTTTTGTTGTTGTATTTGCGCCATTATTCTTATTGCGTTCATAATCCTTTCTTATTGAAAAGTTTGCTACTTTTATTTATATTTCGGAGAATTTCTTTGCTGTAAGTTTTGTTGTTTTTATTTTTATTCGAGAGCCAAATGGAATTCCGTAAACTTTCCTCCTTGCTGTAGAAAATTGTACATTATAGTGTTATTTTCCAGATTATCGTTGCTATGATACATTGACTTTGGTGTTGGTACATATTACAAGTAGTTGCTTTTGTTGTAAATATTTTCCACGAACTCTTACATTACTGCAAGTGCTTTGCTGTTAAGTTTGTTCAAAGTTTGAGGCAAGCTGTTCTTGTTTTGTTTTCATATGAGCTTTATTTATTTATTCATACTTACTATGATTTGTATATTTTTTTCGTTTTTTATTTTTTTTTGTAGCTGTTCTGAGGAACTACCGGAAACTCGCATTAAATATTTTTATAAATTCCAGAATTAAAGATTTTAAAATTATCGTGTTTTGTTCGGTTAGTTTGGATTGGGTGGGAACCCCAAAANAGCTTGTACATTGTAGTGTTATTTTCCAGATTATCGTTGCTATGATACATTGACTTTGGTGTTGGTACGTATTACAAGTAGTTGCTTTTGTTGTAAATATTTTCCACGAAATCTTACATTACTGCAAGTGCTTTGCTGTCAAGTTTGTTCAAAGTTTGAGGCAAGCTGTTCTTGTTTTGTTTTCATATGAGCTTTATTTATTTATTCATACTTACTATGATTTGTATATTTTTTCGATTCTTATTTTTTTTTGTAGCTGTTCTGAGGAACTACCGGAAACTCGCATTACATGTTTTTTTATAAATTCCAGAATTAAAGATTTTGAAATTATCGTGTTTTGTTCGGTTAGTTTGGATTGGGTGGGAACCCCAAAATTCTTCATCAATTGTCCGTTATGAAATCCACTAAAAAACTATTTATTTAGTTGAAACTAACTACAAAGAAAAATAAGGATAATCGTTAAACAACTAACAGCTTTTCAACTCACCACAATCCACCATCGTGAAAGCTCTTTCCTGTCTTTCGAAAGACTTATTGAATGTTCTGCAAACTAAATCGGAGGTCTTAGCGTTTATCGAGCAATAAAAGCTTAAAATTAAATGTAAATCTAATTTAAAAAAGAAAAAAATTTAATTTATACAAAAGAAATAATTTTATAAAATGAGTTTCTAAAAATTAAAAAAATATGTTTCTTTTTAAAACAATAAAATCTAAAAATTTAAATAAAATTAGATTTAAAACAAATTAAATAAGTACCTACATAAAAATGTAATGATATTAAAATATATAGTTTTCTTTGTAAGTCAATATAATCTGAAAATAAAAAGAAAATTAACTTAAAAAAGGAACAAAATTAAAATTAAAATAAAACTGCTTGCCGGGGACTCGACCTCGCATTTCTCAGCTGAAACACCGGCGCTTTGCTCACTCAGCTATTGATATACATATAAGGCAAAATGATATGCAAGGGGCTTTCTGCCATGCCAAAAGAGCTCTTCACCATGAAAGTTGGCAAGGGAGCTTNAAATTTATACAAAAGAAATAATTTTATAAAGTGAGTTTCTAAAAATTAAAAAAATATGTTTCTTTTTAAAACAATAAAATCTAAAAATTTAAATAAAATTAGATTTAAAACAAATTAAAAAAGTACCTACATAAAAATGTAATGATATTAAAATATATAGTTTTCTTTGTAAGTCAATATAATCTGAAAATTAAAAGAAAATTAAATTAAAAAAGGAAAAAAATTAAAATTAAAATAAAACTGCTTGCCGGGGACTCGACCTCGCATTTCTCAGCTGGAACACCGGTACTTTGCTCACTCAGCTATTGATATACATATAAGGCAAAATGATATGCAAGGGGCATTCTGCCATGCCAAAAGAGCTCTTCACCATGAAAGTTGGCAAGGGAGCTTTGTTTGCAAGACATTTTTGCCAGAATAAACGAAGTCTTTCAAACTGTCTTGCCTACTAACTTTTAATTGTCTTGGAAAGGACTTTCAACTTTCTTAGCCAGAATTTCCCTGTAAATTAAAAAAAGAAAAAAGTTAACCAAAATTGTTCCTAAAAATTATGTAAATGAAATTAGAAAAAAAATAGATATATTTTTCTTCTGAAAGCAATAAAATCTAAAAATTAAAAGCAAATTAAGGAAAAATATAAAAAAATTCAATTAAGAAAAGAAAAAAAAATAAAACAAGTTTCCAAAATGAAATTGAAAATAGTATTTTTCTTTTTAAAACAATAAAATTTAAAAATTTTAAGAAAATTAAATACACGAAAGTTTTTTTTTTTAACTAAGTTCTTAAAAACCAAATAAAATTAAAAATAATGTATTAGGGGTAATCATATAATGTGATAAACTGCTGATAAACGTGATAAAATTATAAATTCAATGTAGATTTATAATTTTATCACATTTATCGGCAGTTTGTGACGTTAGATGAATACCCATTTCTTTCAAATCAAAAACATCTAAAAAGTAAAGGACAAAAATAATAATAGAATTCCCAGTAAATAAAAAAAATTAAATTAGATTCTAAAAATGATGTGAATAAAATGAGATTAAAAAAATGTTTTTCTTAAAAAGATCGATTCCAAAATTTTAAGCAAATCAAATTAAAAAAGGAAAAAAATAAGCTCGTAGAATTAAACTAAAAAAAAAATATTGGAGGCATTCATAGACGTGAAAAAATTTACAAATTAATAATTTCATCACATTTATCGGCAGTAAATTTGTTTGGAATTTATCATTTTGTTACGCTTATCGGCAGTTTGTGACGTTAGATAAATAGCTGTAATTTTCATTTAAAACAATAAAATCTAAAAATTAAAAGACAAGCCTACAGGTTGCTGAAATAATCTTTAGAATACAATTTTTATAATATTTTCCAAACACGTACCGATCGATTTTCTTGAAAACTTTCTAAAAAACTGTCACTCAGTCTACCAATTTTAAGCATAGTTTGATATTAGTATAAAAATCGGATCTATTTTTTTATAAATTTTTTTTGAATTTTTGAATTAATGAAATTTTTTTTAAACTTTGTGCAACTCAACGGCAAGAACTCCGACGGCGTAGAATCAAATCCAATAATCAAAAATATTCCATTGTAGACGAAGAAATTATCCACATAATTGCAGTGACTTATAATTTTCGCGTAATCGATTGGTAAATTCAATGATTTTTTACTTTTGTGAACTATGAGCAAAAAATAATTTTACTCATACGCCAGGTGCGACTATACGCGTATGATCAAAATTAATAGGTAAACAATAACAATTGATTACGCGAAAGTGATTAGCGTAGTACTCCCACTCCAATTATGTAGAGAATTTCTTCTTTTATAATGCAGTATTTTTATCTTTTTTGTTCAGGCATTAGAGTTGATGCAGCTAGAGTTCTTGGCATTAAAGTTGGACAAATATCGTTTTTTTTCATAAATTTATATATTCGAAAAAATAGATCCGATTGTTATCTCATTATTGAATTAGGCTTAAAAGTGACGAAATCAAGGACAGATTTTTTTATATAGATTTTCTAAAATCCCATCAATGCGTATTTTTGGAAAGCAGCATTTTTTAATAAAAATTTTATTTAACTACGGCCAGGAAAATTTTTTAGGTTGTATATTCTCAAATTGTTTGAAAAAAGAAGAGTAAAAAAAGGTTCTAATCGGCCCTTTTTGCGCAAACTTATGGGATTTTCGAAAAGAAACGGTTGTACAAAAAAATAAAAAAATAAAAATCATATAGTCGCCTTTTAATTCGTACTATAACATAAAAAATTATGACAAAACTGATGTCTGATTAAGCATAGAATGCCCCTTACGCAACTGTGCATATGCATGTATGTAGTTCGTTTTTTATATGTTTATGTATATGTAAGTATATATGGTATTATAAAGCTATTGTTTTTTCTTCATTCATATTTCATTTGCCTCATAAATCTTAAATCTCTCTACAAAAATGAATGGGCATGTACAATGTACATAATAAATTGAAGACATAGAAATATAGCCACACATAAAGTGAAACGTGAGACATACATACATACATATGTGGCAGTAATAAATATGCAACAATAATGAATTTCAACCGCATAGCTTACCGTTCATACATAAATTACACGGATTTTCATGTATTCAGACACATTTTTATTCTCAACTTACATCCTTAAATCCTTGCTTTCGTATATGCGTTGATCTTTGTATATGTGTTCATAAATTTATTTGATTGCGTTTCGCGGAAATATATGTACACTGAACTGTGGAAGTCAATTAACGGTTATGCAAGCTAATTGCCGATATGACAGTTGATGTGACAGTTTTGATTCGGAATCTCTGTTTTATATTGCGCAGAAGAGGGCAAACATTTCAAAAGGATGATAGATGTCTGAATAGCAATTGTAATTCAAATGAATAAATACATGATTTTTCAATATGAACGGATCGATGTTGAAATAAAATAAAACAAAAGCCTTCCCACGGTGCCAACGATACGGCAATGGACTGAAGTATGCTTACTTTTTGGACATCGTTCATTCCAAGTCTGCAAAATTTCGATTTCTTGCGCAGATCAGGAAACTCGGCGACACTCTCGGCGGCCAATCTATCGTTCCTTTGACATAAAAGTATTGGTTGATTGTTTACCAAACCCCTTGTCTCGAATTTGGCCACCAAAAGTTGGTGAGTCGACTTTAAGGAGTCACAGTGTCAGTCGTAAAATTGACGCAAATGCCGCATCTGCTCTAACACTCATTTTGATCATTATAGAATACTGAGGTTGAATCATTTATATATACACCATCTCTTAAGCTGCCAAGCCTTTTCGAGACTGAACAAATTGGAACTAACTTTTTAAGGAGCTGTGAGGAGCTCTCTTGAATTGATACGAGTACATATCTGCAGCCTACTAAGCTTCGGTTTTGGCCTTCAGCGCTTTCACGCGTGCAAAGCTTTTGAAAGCTCGCTGTAAAATATTTAAACGACTGACGCAAAATAAAGGCTTTCTATGGCCAAGGCAGTTCTATAGCTTAGCAGTTCTTCGTTCAATATATCGCGCCCTAACCGCCAAAATAACTTAAGCGCGATTTTTTTTATAATTTTCATTTTTATACAAAAATACATCTAGATGCGCTGTGAATATTTCTACGTGAAAAAAATAAAAAATAAAACTAAAATGTCGCTTACGTTATTTTGGCGGCGTGGGCTCGATATAGTGCTATCGCAAAAGACGAATATGAATATTCCTAGTGTGTCCCATGTCTGGGGGAAACCAACTTAACTTAACGCATAATAACCAAACTGTCCTAAATATTCATAATTTCTTTAATTTATCCTTACTACACTAAGTTCTTTCGGGGACGACGGCTTGTCATTGGAGTCTTCTAGTCTATTGGTCTGCATAAATTTACTAAGTTCTGCCCCTCCATATGTCAATTTTCTAAAAGTAATTAAAGTTCTATTTCTGAATAAAAAAAAAAACAGAGTGCATTTGAGCTTTAAAAGTTTTTCACAATAATTCTCCACTTTGTCTGCATTTAAGTAGGTCATTAGACTGGAACTCACATGCTCGCTTATGAAATTGCGATACATACATATGGATATGTAAATATGTATACGAATATGTAGGCGCAGGCACATAAGTACATATGCACTTAAGTGGTTTTCATTTAACAAAAGCGCATCCGACTGGGTTAATTATCCAAACAAACTGCAAATGAAATAAGAAGAAATAAAAAATCGAGACTTAATCAGTAGTGTATTCAAATAGTTGCCATCAACGGTTGAGCGGTTGCTTGGTTGACTGATCTGCCTGCGCCCTACAGGCTATCTCTTTGGTTAGACAATTGTACAGTTGTTGGTTAGTCTGTTGATTGGTTGGGTTATCAGTTGAATATTTTTGCTGCTAGCTTCATTAGAGTGTAAAACACTTGCAAATGCCTTTTGCTGTAGTTGAAAAATGCGACGAGTGCAAGCAAAGTTACAAATGTATGTGAGCATATACACACATACGTACATAGTACATACTTATCCATGCATACCGAAAATAAAAGGGTACAACAGCGAAAAAAAGTGAACCTGCTGCTGGATAAAAGTACGAGCAGAAATTGCATACGATATATTGACCCACTTAAGCGAAATGTACAAACCGATTGCCGCCATTATTAACAACCCAATGGTTGGTGGGATGCATTGTTAGCTTGTCGACATGCTGCATTCGCTCGCTGTCGCTCTGTGAGATGCATGGCTCTTACAAACTACGAATGGTTAGTAGACTGCTCCTTCCACGCTGGTAGTACATAATTTGTTGGCTAACTGACTTGGTGGCTTGCTGGAGCGCTGTAACGCGTTTGGGTACGTACTTGTCTAGCACTTGACTACGGACATACTATGTACATTAGGGTGCATCACTCTCCATTAAAAGAAACAAAACGGTACTTTTTTCCTTCGGAATTATAAAATTTATTATCTAGTTTTTTTAAGGGCTGTTTGCAACTCTCAAGCAAAACGAAAATTCATATAAATTGACGCATAAGAAATGGAAAAGTAATTTTCTTTTATCAAAATTTGTTAAATCATGTTGATTAATTAATTACTTAATTGATTAATTAATTAATTAGTCTCAAGAAAAAATGCTCGGATACAACAAGTATTCTTTTTAGCAAAAGAAATAATGAAAAATATTTATTGAGATTTTTCTTGAGAACTGCAGATGGCCCTTCTTAATTAATGTAGTTTTTAAAAGTATGTTTTGTAAAAATCACCTCCGATTATAACTTAAAATTCTGCATAAAAATGTTTAAAAATTTTATCAGCGGAATTAAAACAATGAGATTATTAATTTTTTCGGAAATATTTTCGATGAATTCCTAAAATAAATAAAATATGAATAGATTTTATAATTCCGGTGGAAAAGCCTCAACTTTTTTGGCGACGCACCCTAATGTATTATACTTATAGCTAAAAACAAAAAATGTAAAGAAAAAGCTGGTAACAACTCTGCTTGGCATTTTTAAAGCATGTAGCAGTATTCGAGGGCAGTAGCTGCAACGCTACAGGGAATTACAATCCAATCCGGCTACCCCTTTTTGCCTATCCGAACGCCGCGTACACGATTGGTTCCTTTAGTCTGCCCTGCTAGCGAAATGCCAATCGAAGTTTCATGTGTATGTACATCAATGAATGCGAAAATAAATAAGAAAAATGAATGCATTGAATGGAAATGCTAAAAAAAAATCGAAATCGAAATCGGAAGCGGAGAAATTGGAAAAGAGAAAAAATGGTGGAAATTTAAAAGAGACAAAAAAAAATGCAGCTTCCCATCTAGAATTGCAACTGACAAGCGCCGAGCAGCAAGCAAATGTAACTAGAAAAAGGGTAGGTTGCTACAAATAATGGCAACAAATTTAAGAACACAAGTAAAAATAGACAGATTTTAAAAACTAAGCAAAATCTGCGACATCTGCGTCAGTGTCGATATTTTGTACCCCCGATTTATATATATTTGCCAGCACGGTTTTTTTTGTGCAAAGGTATGCTTGAAAGAGCACTAGGGGGATTAAGTTGCTAGATTGAGAGCTCCGAGCTTAGCGTGAATCCCTGAATCACAGAAAAAATATTCCTAATTTCCGCCTATGTGTCTTATTTAAATGGGCCTATTGTGCTAACATTGAGGCAGTTCACTTCAACCTTAGATAAGATGAACGCT
Organism: Rhagoletis zephyria; assembly: GCF_001687245.7. Taxonomy (NCBI): domain Eukaryota; kingdom Metazoa; phylum Arthropoda; class Insecta; order Diptera; family Tephritidae; genus Rhagoletis; species Rhagoletis zephyria. The sequence goes on along the minus strand of NW_016157258.1, from coordinate 403,658 downwards.
TCTCGAATTATAAGAGTGTATTTGACCTATGATACGTGGGCAATCGCAAAATATTTATGTATGTGTTCTAGGGTTTCCTCCGCCAATGCAAAGAACCTGCAGAAAGGCCCATCTTGTCATAGTTGGTATCTTAATTTGTAGTGTCTTTTCGGATAGCCTGTGTGTGTCACCAGGCCCTCTCGAGTAAGTAATTCTTACATTGCCTTTTTCCTTTTGTCATTCGCCACTGGCCGCCGATCTGAACATCCTCCCACTTCCTTTCTTTTTTGCACCCATTTCATGGATCAGAGAAAGCCTGTGGACCGCAGAGGCTCGATTAGGCCGTTTGATTAAGTTTGCGAAAGCGTCAGACTTTTCATTGGCATCAATCTGCAGTCCCGGCAGCTACCAAAGGGTAACCCTATATAGAGTTTCACCGTTGTCCACAAGACTTGATGTAGTTTTGAATTAGTCTAAGGCTTCGAGTGCTGACTGGCAAACAGAAATGATTTTTAGCGTGGTGCCAGTAATGGTGGTCTCTGTAAGAAGACAATCGCGGGCGCAGATTTCCTTTGCAAAGATCTTCGCCTGGAATGTAGTTGAATATGAAGCCATTAGTGCATTTCTTTGAAATTGTGATCTAAATACGACAGCTCTAACATTGTCATCCACGAGTTTGAATCCCGACTAGGAATACTTGCCAATCGTTGTGGTTAATTCTCTGCAATTGTTCCTTTCAAGAACTATTAACTTTTAGGGCTCGTTGGGAGATAAGATCGCGTGTGGTGCTCTGTATCCTTTCAAGAAAAGATAAGAAGGATCTTGCATTGTGTTTACTGGGGCGATCAGAACATTCCATATCTACCAAAATGTCTCTCTTACCCCATCGCTTGAAATTTGTATTAAGGGGTGCCCTGTGGCCGACGGAAATGCATCTGTGGGAAAAACGCACATGCTAGCTACAGCCGTACTATGTTTCTCTTCGGGAAATGTTTGGCATAACGTTTCTTTCTAGCATAGAGCGGAATGATACTGCCTTTACTGAGCGCTTAGAAGCAATAATTTTTAGGGACGGCTCAAAAATGTACTGTGGCCAAATCCAAAACTCTATTCAATTACAGGAATCCGTCAATGTTTTTAAGCGAAAGTCTCTGCAATCAGTGGGATGTGTAAAATAGTTTTCACCTTAGAATGAACCAGGGCAAGCATTTCAAATTTTCTCAGGTAGCTGGAAAGCGATTAAATCCCGACGGTATGACTAACGAGCTAGCACGAAGAGGTTCTTCTACCTCTGAGCCAAATCAATGAGCGCAGCTCTCAGTACTGGAAAAAGGTCGTTGGCCTCAGGGCGAAGACCTAGCATCCAGTAGGGTCTGTGTGAGTTTGTTTTTCATCCTTCTACCCAAACTTATCATCTATTAACTGCCATTTTCACCGGACACTAAACCCTGGACTCACATACTGCAAGACTAAGATTGTAGTACAATTTATCAAATTAAATTTTCCCAATATCTTGAGTAAACAAGAATTTAACATTCGAAAATAAAGTACGGGAGCATAGACTCGGTAAACGACATTTCCTCAGGTTCTTAATGAACAAGAAATTCGTAGGATTTGTAATACGGATCTAGTGTGTTATTTACTCTTACCGCGTAAATACTTATCGAAAACTAGAAGATCCATTGACCACATGTGGTCTACTTAATTGCCGCTTGAATATAAGAGTAGGTGTTTACCACCGTTGTTGACGCCGCACAATTGAGCAGAAAATCGACTTGTTCCTTAATGGCAGCCAGATCTGACTGGAAAAAGCAACAGGGAACCGGAAGCTAAAGCTAAATATTGATTAAAATCTCTTTGCAAAATATGCCTCCTCCAACTCCTTCGCCTCATTCCAACTTTTACTTTGCATCCCCTCATATCTAGGAGGAATGTAAGTGGAGAAACACATTATTGGCTCATCAGTCTAGTCACACATTCATTATCGATAAGTCATTTAAGTACGCCGTTCCTCAAAGTCGGACCACAGACCTTGACGCAGCAGCCTTACCTATGATGTCAATGGGCGCTATTTTAAAAATGGCGTAAATTAGTTGGGTGGGAGTGGTCCTAAGTGTCCTACTGACGGAGGGTGGCTCGATGTAAACTTTACATCTGTTTGACTGTCAGACGAGGACACCATAAAACATTACTCACGGGCATATCTATGGTTTCATAGAATCACCATATTACCTGAGGAGAGAGTCCCCATTTCTCTTACTACATTTTTCCCCGATTCAGCAAAAAATATCCACTGATGCCTTCCTCACTCTCACCTCAATATTGGGGTTTCTTGGCGGGTTCCCATCTAGAATCATTCTTAAGTAGAACTTCTGGTCACACCAATTCGTTTCTTCAATATTATAATAGAATCTAAAGATCGTTTGAAGGCGTATTTCTTTAAAAACGACATAACTTTATTATAAAAATAAAATTTAGTACATCCCTTCTTGCCTTTCACCCATTGGGTATAAAACTTTAAAGTCAAAAAAGGAGTAAACTCAAAAATCTCTAGCACATAGAAAACATATATACTGTGAATTGAAATTGAGTGCACATTGCAACGAATTCCACAACCGGAAGTATGCATCGAGCGCTTAGGTTCTGCAAGCACAGCAAATTTTCCATTATATTCAAATGATTTTTTTTATGTTTTTATCTTTGCGCATTTCGTGGCATTTGCTGTTGCTGATGTCGGCACAAAGCGATTTTTTCTTTAGTCACTTTTCAATTTCCCGGATTTTAATTAAAATACCACTTTAGCTAGTGTGTCTCGTTGCTTGCGCGCTTTCGCGGAGACTTACACAATTTTTCGCATACCACAGAAAATTAAAAAAACAAATAGGTAGAAAGGATATTCCCATATCTTTCCTTTATATTATTCTATCCTTCTTTTGTATTCTTTATTTGCTCAATTTTCTCAACAGCAGAATAGTACAATTAGATTTACTATTTACTGGCATGTATTTCGGTTTGATTTTGTTAATACACACACACATATGAATGTTATATCGCGCTATCATTCCTCGCATAAATACGTTTTTTTTTTTTTTTTTTTTTTTTTTTATTTCACGAGGGTGCGCATTTCGACATTTTTGACAAACGTTGTTCAGTTTCTTTTTACCGACAAGATTGTCTAGACCCGAATTAAAAAAAAGGCTATGATTTTTATTTGAAATTAAGATTTTTAAGATGATAAAAACGTTTTTAAGGTCTTTGAGTCCGATTCCGACGATGAAATCTAGAAATTCAAAATGTCCGAGCCAATATAAAAAAAAAATTAGTGGAAAATTTCGTACTGTGGGGTGTATTGAATAGTTTTCGTTGTCTTAAAAAAAACATTGCTGGAATTTGACCTTTCAACCCCTTTTGAAATATCTAAAGTGGAAATTGTATACCTTTAGTATAAAATTTAACTATCTTATGACGAAGTAAATTTTATTTTTTATGAGAGGAAAGCCTATCTAGATTTAGACTTTCAAAGTATAATTTTTTTATCTATCAAATTTTGTAACTAAATTTTTTAAAGGTGGCAACTCTGTCTAAAAATATATATCGGACTTAAAGCCTTCCCAAAGGCATTGCAACAGTTGACTTATGTTTTATACTTGTTTATTTTAATTTGTGATATATTTACATAGGTGGAAATCCTTTATGAATATTAGGAAGCATCACTCTCCACAAAAAAAAAACTATCAAAAAATTTTGATCAGTTTTAAGATCAAGTTACAAACTAGCAAAAAACTACTATGTTATGAATTTTAAATTGCTAAAAACTTTTCACCCGATTTTAAACTACCAAAAATTTAGGTCCACATTTAAAATTTCCAAAACTTGTTTTAAGTACCTAAATTTCCAAGAACAATATACATATGTATGTATGTCCAGTAATTAAACCTTCAAAAAATTTCGATTAGTTTTTATATTACCAAAAATTTATAACCAGTTTTTAAGTTGCCAAACAAATTTGTATCCACTTTTTTATGTTAACCAGTAAGTATATTAAACCGGCCACGATTTATCTCCAAGTCTTTAAATTACCAAAAAGTGAGTCCATTTTTACTTTCAAGCTATAAGATAAACAGTAGGCCGATCCATTGTGCCTATCACACATTTTTATTCACATGCGTGTGTAAGTATGTATTTTATATGTATTTCGAAAATAAATACGATTCTTAAAAGTTTCCTTCGGTCGAGTGTAAATTAGTAGAAAAGCTCTATGCAAATCTGAAAGGAACCCGCTTTTTCAATAGATGCCACCTGATTCATGTCTCTATAGGTATAAAAAAAAGTACCACTATTTCATGTTTTCTCCAAAAATTTTCGTAGGCCATGAGGTGCGCACAAAAGGTCGCAGTACTTTCGCTGGCCGCGTTGTGCGCAACTTTTGTCGATAGAAGAAAAGTCCCATGTAAAAAGTTATGGCAACCGACTGATTGCAAAGCGCTGTTTGCCAAGCCACACGGCCAAGGCTGATTGCCAGCCAGTTCAGCTACCTAACTGTATGGCTGTCAAAATGAGAACAACACACGCACACGGAGGCGAAATCAACGGTATGCCAACGGCGCCCTTTATAACAAAATCGCGGGCTTTTCAAACTTTGTTCCACCTATGCATTTTTAAAGCATTTTCACACTTAGCTATTTAACCAAGGCAAGCTCGTTTCATTTTGTCTTTTTCCCCCAAAAGTATGCGACGATTTTTTGTGTCATCGTACGCTTGTTTATGATTCGCCATTTCCCATTACTTATTGCAGCTGCTGTTATGCTTTGGGGTGCGTGAACTTTATTGCATCACCACCTCAAACCACAAAGACGAGTACAACA
>NW_016157258.1:361986-398740 GCF_001687245.7 Rhagoletis zephyria | reverse complement strand
ACAACAACAACAACAGCAATAATATGGCAGAGCAAAATAGTAATTCGAAAAATAACGATTTTCTACGTCTAAAGTTTAATGCTCCCCTGACGCGTTGGCTTGATTTGCTTTGTGCGCGCATTCGAGTCTCATTCATAACCCCAAGCCACCGGTCTGAGTTAAATTTCTTTCTTTTTCTATGCTGCATAGCATGCCGCACACGCACACACACACGCCACACACTTTAAGCAACCTGGCAGTGAATGAGTCAGTCAGGCGGTTGTTGTTTGTTATCGATTTTCTTAAATCTAAAAACCATTTCTCGAGTTGATTTGGTTGCTTTAGATTGGATTTGAAACAAATGTGGAAAACAGGCACGCTGTAGTAAGCTCTGCAAATAACGCTCAGTACTAGGTTTGTGCTACATTTATGTTAGCTACAGCCACAATAAATAACGGCAACTGAAAAATGTGTTCAAATTCATCTAATATATGTAGAAATAAATGCTGGCTTTTCTCGTTTGATGCCTGACTGCGCGTCATCGTCAACGTCACCATGCGCCTGTTCGAAAGCCATCCACTTTTCGTAAAAAAGGGGGGATATATATATATATATATAAGTAAAGTACATATAATCCAAAACAAGTGGCTAAGCGTCTGGCAGCCGGCACTTTACCGCTTGCACCTTTCACCTTTACTCGAAATGCCTTTTTTTGGCTGCCCAATTCACTGGCGGTATTTCACTGCCCTATTCTGCGCGCCGGGCATGCCTCAAAAGTGGCAAATTCCTCACTGCCAAGGGGTGGTTGCAGACATATAAGAATATAACTATAACGACATACATACATATATCTGCACATTAGAGTGGTCCAAAAAGCTCTCGCCCCTATGAATTTTTCTAAATGGGAAAAAGAACACCCGTATTTTTTTTGTTAAAAAAATATATATTTAGAACTGCCTCACAGCATATGATGTTTTCCATTTATTTTATATGGGGAAAAATACTTTTTTGTAGAAATGGTATATAATTCTTGAAAATCAATAGTTTTAGATCGGAAAACTCTGTTTCTCTTTAGGAGACATCCAATAACAATAACAAATTGTATATTTAAAATTTTTAATAGTAACTATTTTTTATAGAGCCCCCCAAAAAACCTAACAAAATGCAATGAGGGACCCATAAAAAAGCGTTAGTATTAAAAAATTTTTTATTTTTACTGGAAGTCTTCTGAACAGAAACAGAGTTTTCCTATCGAAAAATATTGGTTTTCAAGAATTCTATACCATTTCTGCGAGAAAGTGTTTTTCTCCATATAAAATAGCCTTTCTTAGAAAAAATCCTAGGGGATGAGAGCTTAAAAATTTTAACTTTTTTGAGACCACCCTAATACACCTACAAACAACACTACTAACAACGCTTGGGATTTTCCTGTAGTGTTTTTGGTACATTGACTGTGCTGTGCTGTCAGAGAATGCAGTTGGCGCTGCTAATGTTTTTTGCTTTTATTTTCATTCCATTTCTAATTCGTTTTTCGTTTGAGGGCTTCATGCTTTGAAGTACACCGATACTAATGCACACATACATACATATGTATGTACATTTACATACATGCAAGTACATACAAACATGCATCTGTTGGTATGATAGTATTTTGCTGGTGGCATGCTAAAAGGACGTCTAACGCAATTTGGGTTTTTATAAAAAACAAAACCAAAAAAAACATAAAAAATGGCTAACGAATTGCAACCCTACTAGCATACAATTGCAACACTCTGGCATGTATTTAATGGCATCCGGCTCAGTTGGGTGATTCAACCGTTTAAGGGTTGTTTAACTTTGATTTGAAATTTCCCCACACACACCGAGTGGCATTTTAAAGTGTATCCCTTAAGAGGTAAAAGAAATTAAATTTATTCCGCCTGAAGCTTTAGATTTTTAATAGATTCAATTCTTCCGATATTTCTTAACCCCTAATCATTTCACATTGATTCTTTTAACTTATCTAGACATCTGTGTTTTTGTTTAATTTAAGCTGTTATTACTATGCTATCTCATAAATAAACAATAGCAGAAGAACAAACGAAATGACGAGCATATAGAAAGTTCGAATAAAAATGTGGAAACAAAAATAAACAACTTTTTATTTAGTATCTACTGAATGATATGCTTCCATGTTATTGGAAACACTGAAAATTCTTATACAAGGATTAGAGATTAACAGTAGTATCGGATTTTTTTTTTAGTTTTGAGTTGTGTTGTTAATTAAGAGGATCGTCGATATTTTTAATTTGTGATTTTTTAAATAGGTACCACATTCTTCAAAACAGTTTTAGTAATAAAGCTCCCTTCAACTTCTTTCGTTTATCATACCTATTATAATATTTTACTATACTTAATTTAACATACAAATAGCTGGAAAAGCGCATGAAAATATTTTTGAAGCTTTTCTCTATTTGTTTTGGTTTGTAATATGCCATTGAAGTAACTTCATTACTTTTCAGCGCGTGGCAACCTTTTTTAAAAATATTTTCGAAAAAAAGCTTTCTTATACCTCTTTCGATTGACACGCGCATTGTAAAAACTCTATTTATAAAAAATGGAATTTGACTTTTCAAAAGGTGGCAACCCTCTGCAAAATATTTTCAAAATGAAGTTTTCTTTAACTTCATCCATTGACAACCCATATTGTAACACTGCGCGTAACTTACTAATTAATACTCTTTAAAATATTTTCTTAACAAAGCTCTTTTTAATCTCCTTAACTTTTTCTAGTTTGATATCCAATTTAAAATATTTCGTTTAACTTTGTAATTTTACTGATTTACTTTTTCGTAAAGGTGGCAACCCTCTTCAGAAATATTTGCAAAAAGCTTTCTTCAACCTCGTTTGAAATCCATATCAATATACATATTTCATTTAACAGGTAAACTATATTGATTTTGGATTTCTAAACTGGTGGCAGCCCCCTTTAAAAATATTTTGTTTGATACCCATGCAGTTATTTTACGTTTAACTTTTTCATTTTAACTTTTTGAACAGGTGGCAAGTCTCTTGGGGAAATGTTTCAAATTAAATCGAGGGAATACTATGCAGCCCTTTTTGCTTGGACACCCACATTGTTGTGTTTTTTTTTTATTTAGCTTATTTATAAATTGAATCTAATTTTCTTAACAGGTGGCGACACCTTTACAATTAGGATTGCCAGATTGAATTTTTCACCCTGAGATTCAAGGGATAAAGAGTTGCCAAAAAATACTCGGGGTTTGGGCGTGTTTATTTAGTTACTTTTGTGTTAGACCTACCGGCCACAGTGCCATCACCAAGTATCTATCTACTTTTGTTCCCTTAGCTCAGCATATTCGTGCCTCGTCGAATGTTTTCACATAGGCTGTGACCTTCCAGGGTCGAGTTGAAGTTTTGTTAAGAAATTTTAATAATAAGTTGTATTTACTATGGATAGTTGGTATAGACTAAAAATTGCTCAGTAACTCATCATTGAAATTTTTTTACTATCCCTAGATATTTGTTTGCAAAGTTTTTCGCAAAAGCTTTTCTCTGTTTACTTTGAATTGCATACGAGAACATTTGTAAATTGAACAAAATTGAGCACTTAGCAAGCTGTCTCCTGTGAGAATTTAGTTACTTGCTCATAAATCTTCCTGTGCAATTTAAAAGTTGTTCAACTTTTTGCGCCTTTTCGACGCCTCACCACAAAAACATATTTCACGCTTTATTTGGTAGACATTCGAGCATTTGCATTAGCACACAAATGCAGACACATATCAAATAGTAACATACAAATACAAGACTGTATATACATACCTTTCAAACAGAGTTACGAGTACGTATGTATGTATATAAATTTTCTCACTCATTTGCACATTTGGTTTGGCGCAATATTCCTGCTTTTTGCGGTTCATTAAGTGACACACAAAAAGGCGACCAAAATCGATTGCTGCGCGCACCAACTGGTCAAGCTTGCCAATAGTCCAGCTCCAAGTTAGCCACCATTCACACCACACGCATTCAGGATAACCAGGCTAACCAAGCGAACAGTTGCCGCGCGTTTTGTGGCGTATTATTGTGGCCAGTATAAATCTGTTGCGATGCGCGGCGCGGCGCGGGGAGGTGCTGCCTCCTCCAAGTAAATATGTAAGCCACCACACGCTAATGTTGGCACGCTGCCAACATTCGACCAACAGAGCGTGTTTTTGTCACGCTCTCAAATTATTATTGTTGCGGTTTTCAATAACAAGAACCACAGAGTAAAAACAATGACAACAACAACAACGAACACAAATACAAATACAAATACAAATACAAATAACTAAGCAAATATGTGTATTATGGATTGCTGGACAATTTGCGACCAACTTATCTGCGAGAGGACAAAGTTGTTGACGTCGCATTTGTAATGGGTATCAGTGCGGGGATTCTATAGGGGAGAAACAGCAGGGCGGGGGCTTCGTTTTCAAAATTGTAGGGGTTTGTAGAGGGGAGGGACTAATTGGTTGCGCCCCAAATTGGCTTGTTTTTAAAACATAAACAATTTTGTGTGTAATGGAAGCAAACGCCCTATGTGTGAACGTACAGTATCACACACACACACGCACACACGTTGATAGATATGTACTTATATATGTTATTAGGGATATCACAACAAAAATGTGTATTTGAATTTTATGAGAGTGATCCTTCACAAAAAATATATATTCTGAAACCAACTTACATAAAAAAAATAATAATTTAAACACTTAAAATGAATGATATTATATTAATATAGTGCCTTTTGTATTACACATTAAGAAAAGGTTATAATACATACATTTGTGATCAACTGATTAGGGTGAGTGATATTTTGACCAGTTTTCATTATTATTATTATTTTTTTTAATCTAGCACATTATATAAGCAGCATCATATATGTAAATCCACATTTAAAACTTTGTACAAATATATACAAATTCAACAAACTTTACCGATTTCACAAAAAAATTAAAAAAAGAATTATTCATAATTTTTAGAAAAATTTTAGGAAAGCAGTTTTATAGCCCACTAAATTTGAGTAATAAAGTGCAAGTTTGAAGCGCTAGAAAATCGCGTCGAAGACCTTTTTCCGGCACCTGGTGGGCTTCGGTGGTGGGTAACGTACACTGTTGAGTGTGGCGGAAGTTACTGAAGGCGAAGATTCAGACTTGATCTTTTTAATGCCCTACGGCAGGGCAGACGCAGAGTCAGGATCTGGAGTCTATGTTGAAAGACAATCTTTTCTTCTCTCTTGGGGAACATTACTATAATTTTATAATTTAAACTTTTGCCTTTTTTAATTTATTTGTTTTAAAAAGAAATATATAGAATTTTTATATAATTTAGTTTGTAGAAACTTATATATACACATCTATTTTTTAATGCAATTTTTTTTTCTTTCTTAATTTAATTTCCGTATAATTTTTAGATTTTATTTTTTTAAACAGAAGAACATTGTTTTGAATTTCATTAAATTTTTAGGAACTTGCAACGTAGAGATTTTATTGTTTAAACAAGAAAAACTATTTCTCTTTATTTCATTTTGTTTTCAAAAACTTTAATTTACTTTAATTTTTTAAATTTAATTTTTTTTCCTTTTGGTAAATCTTTAAATTTATTTATCAATATTTTCAACAGCCATCGATATATTTATCGATATTGATTGAAAGACACGTATTGATATTTTCAGTAGTGTAAGAAAATGCAGATAAAATATTCGTTTTCTATTTTCCTTAAATACGGACTGCCGCTCCTAAGTCATATTCATATATACATAAATGCATAAATAGTTTTCTGTCTGTACAAGGATTGCAAAACCAAAAACCACCAATTCTAACAAAACAGTAAACTCATTTACGTGTTGTAATTCTTGTTAATTGCATTTGTCAAGCGAACACAAAAACAAAATAGAATAAAATCAAATCGAAAAAAGCACATGAAATACGTCGAAGGATAACTGTGCGCCAGTGGTTTGCACTTATTGCCTTGCCATACCGTGAATTCTAGCTGCCAACACTCTTTCCGCATTCCTACAGGAGCAACTCAAACACTTGCATCCGCGACTGTCACATTCATCCCTGGCAATGCATTGCGATGGCGCAAACGGAAAGTGCAACGAATAGGGGTGGCTGCCGCAAGAGAATACCACAAAATTAGCTGCAGCGCGGCTTCCTTAGTTTTACAATGCTATTAAAATGAACTAAATCGCATGCCAACAGTCGGCCACCCGCCACCACCGCCACATAAATAGTCATAAAAACAGCTGTTGATTTTTTTCATAATTTCTTCATAAGTGAGCCGTTTCCAAGCCTTTTACTCCCGCATGGGATCATTTCGTTTGTTTCCTTACTTATTTCATTTCTGTGTTTTGCCTCGTTTTTTTTCCTTGTAGCTTCATAGCTTCTTCGTTTACTGACTTGCAGGCATACCACTTGCTGTTTCTCCAGCCAATTTAATTTCTTATTAGTTGCGCGCTTTGTAATCGGTCGCCATGACTGCACTTCTCCTCGGAAACTTCTCTTCCATCCTGGCTCGTTCATCAGTTAGATTTATTTTTTTATTCCTTGGCGCTCAGCTGGCCACTCGCCGAGCTACTTAGTGTTTTCACAAGACTCATTCCCATATATTGTATTATATATACTTACACATGTACGTATGTATTTGCCCAGCAAACAAAAGCAGTGGCAACATGAACATTATTTTCCCTTTCTCTGGTAGGATTTAGGTTCGATTTCGGGTGTGAGCAACATCAAAAACGGTCGCTTCTCGGTAGGTGGTGGAAAACCTTGAGGTCATGTCTGCCATAAAAAGCCATTTGTCGTCGAATATTGTAAAGAGATTCATGGAAAGATCTCCGATATGAAGGTACAAGAACCTACTGAAATCATATAAAAGAGAAGTGCGAAAGGCAAAAATAAATCCTGGAGCGAGTTCTGTTATAACTTGGAGGAAAAACAAACGAGGTGGGCAGGCTTAGGAAACTAATAACCCAGATTCCAAGCATGCCGAGTTGTACATGAAAATGTTGTGGGACTGGACCAATTCAAGCGTGGAGTCGCTGGAAGATTTGGTCAATACCCATTTTCCAGGATTCGTGGATTCGACAGACCACGATTGTGCGGGGCGCATCCCGCCAAAGTAGAATGACCAATCAATAGTTTTGAGCCTTGAAAATCACAGAGAGTAGACACAATATTCCCAGCCTTGCTTCAGAAGTTCACTCAACTGGTGGTATCCTGTTTGAAGGCGATATTTTTGTATTGCTGTGTGTCGGAAAGCAGGTGAGAGTAACCCAGTTGTTTTAAAGGATTACAAGCCCATAAGTCTGACCTCATTCCTCCTAAAAACGCTGGAAAAATGTTTGGTACTCACATCAGGGCCACTCTGCCGTCGGGAATCTTGGTCAAGGCACAACATTGCATACACTAAGGTCAAATCCACAGAGACTGCATTAGGCTCGTTAGCACAGCACGTTGAGATTGCTCTACAATACAAGGAATGTGCTTTAGGGATATTTCTCTTTGTCAGTTAAAAGTCTTAAAGGCCACAAGGAAATAAGAGCGGTGGGGAATAATGTACATAAAAGTAACCAAGAACGCAGCAAAGGCCCACCGTGAAAGGTGTACTCTCCCCACTTTTATGGCTACTGGCGGTCAATAAGTTACTAAAGAAATTCGAGGGGAAAGTACACAAACTAGTGGCGTACGCAGACGACATAGCCATAGTAGTAACTGGGAAGGAGCTAGACGCTGTAACAAATGTAATGAACAGCGTATGGAAAGTCATTGACCAGTGAGTATCTCGAGCACGGTTAGACGTTAGAACAGACAAAACTGACCTAACACTCTTCTCAAGAACTTGTAACGTTCGGTGTGGAGACCCCGAGACAAGATAACATCGAGCTGTCCATCAAAGACCACACAACATATCTGGGAGTAAATAGTAAGTTTCTGTGGAATCGCAAAATTAAGAAAAGAGTGAGGAAGGTCAGTAATGTTCTAAAAACACCGAAAAGAATGTTGGAAGTCACATGGGGACTGTTGCCTGCTCTAATGAATTGTTGCTGCACAGCAAAAGACATACCCATATGTGTTGACTAAATAAATAATAATTATGATAATAATACAAAAAATATTGGCAGAACCGGAACGTCAGGAGGAGGGTTTCTCTATGAAAAAAGCAGCAGATATAGCCTACACGGAAATGAGAATCAACTCGAAAGTAAACTTCTACGGTGACAGTCAGGCTTCAATTAGGGCATAAAGTATTTCATCTAAAAATGCCCTTCTTAGCCGGGAAGCCATTGACAGGTTGGCCGCGAACAGAATTTGTATAACGAAATAGACGACTGTATTACACCGTGCGTCAGTAAATTTTACACACAAAAAAATAAATATATTCGCGAATCTTTGAGTAAAACTACGTACTTAGTTTTTCTCTCCGACGTCAGGATTTTTTTTTAAAGGAGTCAAAAATTCTGTGCAATGTAGGATAACAATAAGAAAAAAAATTCTGTATAATCATAACAAAATAAATTTTTTTGTGCATAAGGACGAATGGGTGTGGAAAAAGTCCTTTAAAAATTTTGTCCTTAATTATCCTTGAAAATTTGCAATATATTTTTCTTTTGAAGAAATTATTGTGTGAGGACTAATATACACACGAACTCATCCTCGAATTTCGTTTTGCAAACTTTCTTAACTTAAGCAGATAAAATTCATTAAAAGCGCATTTTCAATACCTATTCGTCCTTGTAAACCAAAAGACTTTATTGTTTTTAAATTCTACAGAATTTTCTCTCTCATATGGTTTTTTAATTAATCATATTTTTTAAATTTTAAAGTCGTTAAAAAAAAAATAAAAATCCTGACATCAGAGTGAAAAACTAAAAGCGCAGTCTTTCTATATTTGGTCCATAGTTTCGTGAGTATATCGATCCTTTCGTGTGTTTTGAATTTTCTTTTTGTTTTTGTCGCTCAGTGTTATTAGGCAGTTCACGGCGAAATGGAATGAGTAAACCACCTGCAAACTGGCAAAAATTATTTGCAAAAGCAGCGAAACTAACTAAATATACTCGCTTCTTGTTAAAGCTATTAAGGTAGATTTGCGCGGTCAGACTAACCGAATCGAACCTCCTTATCTTTGCTTGCTTAACTAGATTTTAAGGATTAAATTTCCTCGCTGTGTTGGCTACTATTGTTTGCCGGGTACATAAACACAAATACATTTGCACATACATACACTACTTCTTAAGCCGCAGATGGCCATCCTTTGCTCTTCCCAGCTATTTTCACTATTTCTGTGATTTCCCATTGGAATTTTGTGCCTTCTTTAATCTGCACGCGAATGAAAAATATGACAACTAATGACATTTTTAATGCGATTTTTCTTGGTTTTAAGTTTTTGTTGTTATCGTTCTTCTAGCAATCCTTCTACATTCCTGTCTTGAAGTTTCTTGTGGATTTGCATTGTTGACCAAAAGTTTTATCTAGCTTTGAAATGTTCTTGATGGAGAAAAAATGGGGTATCTCTTTAAGCTAGCTGATTTAGGCGAGGTAGATAGGCGAATATATGCAGGTTTACTGCAGCAGCTTAAAGGCTTACCTTTGTAACTTTTAATGGAAAAAGCTTTAATTTGTTATGCGAAAAATGCCAGTAGTAAGTTTAGAGTCAAATAAAACTAAATTAAAAACAAATTAGTTTCACTTATTGTTAGTTGACTATTAGTTTAGAGCAGTATGGAAAAATATAAACCAAATAAATTTTTTTCTTTTTTGAGCAAATACTACATATGTCCATATGTACATAAGTTTGGCTACTCTTAAATGTAATTATTTTTTTGCNTCAAGTTTAATTTAATTTCATTAATTTAATTTTCATTAAAATGTCAAAGATTTTTTGGCTTCGTTCATGTAAAATAGTAAAATAGTTTTAAAATGTGGTAGTTTTAATTATGATAGAGGCAACAGCAAAAACTCAGTGGCAACAAGGCGCAAACAAATTTTATTATAAGCAAAAAAAAAAAGTTTGCGGTTGTGGTTTTCTATCAGTCAGATTTGATTAAACTTCTCATAACATATGCATGTGTGTATGTATGTATTGTCATCTCTTACATGCGCATTCAACAATTCTATAATACGAGTATGTACATAGATGAAAGAGATGGAAAATAATCATTGTTTTTTAAATTTTAACCACAAAAATCAACAAGTTTGTAATCATCGAAAAACAATTCTAACTATACTCACTTATTTGTGTTCGTACGTCCTATTGGAATTTACAATGTATTTTTATTTTTCGAGTTTAACCAATAAAGATTATGAAATAATATTAAATATTTCAGTTATATTTTTTCGCTCAAAGGAAATTATTTTTAACTTGATTTTTTATTTTTTCGCTCAGCGATAATAATTATTATTGAGTTTTATTTTTTCACTTAAGAATAATGATCATTCAAAAAACTCAAAGGCTATACCAGCGTATTTCCGACGTATCCTTTTCAGACACCATAATAAAAATAAAACTCGAAAAAAATAAATATCAAATAATAATTATTTTCGTTGGGTGAACAAATAAAACTCAATAATATTGTTTTATTTTTAAGCGAAAAAAGTAAAAGTAAAAAATAATGATTAAACGCTGATTTGACTTATTTTACTCATATTGATTACCGTCGCTGATAGATACGCAATTATGCAAGCATTAAAACTTCACACACACATTTTGTCTCATAGTAAATGCTCGAACAAACGAGAAAGAAAAGTCACTTATTAGTTCTAGATATATATTTTTTTTGCGATTGATTTCGTAGTCGCCCGGACCGGGCACCTTCTTGTACTGAATGCTAAAAATTTTTTTTTTAAATTTCATTTTTATTTTTTTCCCCTTTATTTTCATTGTACTAATTGTTTATTTTATTTGTTAGTTTTACTGTTTTAATGGAAAGGTAAAAATACTTTTTTAAAGATTTGATTAAAAAAAAAACTTATTGCTAAAGGGCGAACAGCATGACGCTATCACCACCCCTTAGCAGATCTTTCAATTAGTCCTTCCAGAGACAGTAAAGAGCTTTCAAGATAGTTGCCAGAACTGATAATGTCTTACGACAAAATTTTGTCTTTTGAAAGACTGTGGTGAGTTGAAAGACAGTTGCCAGAATTGCGCTGTTATTTTTAAGCATACGTGCCATATAAACCTAACTCAAAAACGTTTTAAAAATTACATAAAAAGATCAATGATACAAATGTGATCAAAAATTTTGTACATATGTTTGTAATAATGTTTTTTTAGAATCATTAAAAATTTGGCGTAATCGGTTAATTTCAAAGCATACCTCCCTAACCTAACCTACAAAACGTCTTAAAAATTACATAAAAAGAGAGAGCATCGATTAATATAAGACTCCGAAATTTTGTCCATACTTTTGTATTAATATTATGTATAATTAGACATCCGAAACGTTGGAGTAATCGGTTTATTCCTTAAAATACCATAGAAGCCATAACTAATATATGAGGTTATGTTAAAAGTCGCAAATGAGCCAAATTTTTTTTCCAAAAATTTAAGAAAAATTCTTATCTTTAGAAGTTCTTGTCCATTAAAAGTGTCAAAGTCAGCTCCGTTGAACAGAGTCCCAATAAGTTTAAATTATATACAATTCTTCTGAATTCTGTTACTTTTATTTTGTATAAAATTGTAAATTTCGTAAAAAGTTAAAAATTTCTTATTCAAATATATTTTTATAAAGCTAAGCCATCCAAATATACATAAGAGTTGAATGCTCAAAAAACTGATGTTTTTCCGCTTAAACTGCAATTTTTTCAAGTGCCTTTATGCATATCCACATGACATATGTATGTATGTGGATATTGCTTCTTTCGCTTGCATGTGCGTGTTGGCAACAAATGAGACTCATGGCAGCAGAAGCAATTTGTAATGATTTAGAAGTGCCTGCTAAAATAGTGTTGTGTGCGGGAAAATAAAATACTACATATACTACTTAATACACATGTTTACATACATAATATACCAGCAATTGTTGCAGTAGTTATTATTTGTGGATGCAGTTAGTAATAGGGTATTTGGCTGACGGCTACTTAGTCTATGCGGCAACAACAGAGTTATGCTGAGCTGCTGACACTTGCCTGCATTGCATGCACGCACATACATTGCATCCGCGTACATACATATGTAGATATCTATGTCAGCTATTTTAACATGCAACCTACTAACACTGCTACCGTTCTGCGCTCATTTTCCTTAACGGTTTCCTTTTTTGCGTCCTGCTTTGTATTGTTGTTTCGTTGTTTTAGTATTTGCTTTATTGTATTGTTGTCACAACGCCCACGGCGCAAGGATGCCAAGACAACAAACAAAGCAGACACATGTTGTCGGCAGCGACACCAACCATCACACTACGCGGCTTATAGTGCGCTTCTTGCAACACGCCTCAATTCACTGGCAACATTTGTTTTAAATTGTAATTAGAGGAAATGTTTGTAGATTCCTGCCGCCACGCAGACTTTATTTTGCCAACAAAACATGTCTCAAATGGCTTTATTGCATTGTATTTGACTGTGAAATGTGTGAAATGAGTTTTGTTGCATGCAACATGTCAGGTGGATAGAATGTTGCATGCAGACAAAATGTAGCACGCGCTTTAATTTAATTAAGTAATGGCGGAGTGTTGCTAATGAATTCATTAGCTTTAAAAGCAATTTGTGTTGCATTTTTTTTTAATTGATTAAAAATTATAAATGAAATTGAAAAATTAGATTAGCTAATAGATAACTCTTCTAGGTCGCAACATTAACGTTGGCTCTATGAAATCTTCGGTCGATAGTGCTACAAAACAAGAAATTGGGTTTCAAAAGGGTCTACAAACTACAAATATGAACCGATTTGATTAATTTTATTGTGCAATTGTTCATTCTGTGCACTGTGCACTAAAAAATTTAAAATAAGCAACTAAAAATTTAAACTTTGGACTCGAAAAATCTCATAACCTCTCATTTAGTCAATCAAATGGGTTCGTAATTGCAGGCTGTAGCCCCTTTTGAAATTCGATTTCTGGATTTGCACCACTGAGCGGAAAGAATTTCTGGGCATCAAATTTTCTGCTTTGGAAAGAGGAGCCTAAAGGGAGCTTTTAGGCGCAGCTTTTTAGTTATAGCATTGAACGTTTAGGCCTTTTTCAAGTGATAAATAAAGCTTGTTAAAATGGATAAATGAACTCGCAAATATTTTTTTGTGTGGTCTTGAACTTATTTATAGAAAAAAAGTGACTTCAGAGCCAAGCCTGGCATTGTCGGGATTTTCCTACCCAAATTGGACGATTCGCTTAAGTGGCTCTTCAGTTTCCACGAATGCCGCTAAGTTAATTGAATGAAGTCTCAGTGTTTTTTTTATATAAAGTACACCTTGACGTTGGTCTTTCAAAGGGAAAGTTAACATTGTTGGTGTTCTTCGCTAGAATGTCCAAGCTTTCGTTGTTGCTCGAACCCGTTATAACGTAATTTATACTCTCCAATTAAAAGTCGGCATGTCTGAGTTTAATTGTTTGATCAACTCGAAAATTTCCGCTGGGCTCGATGGTGTAACCCATACCAAGTTTTCGACCTGAATCGCAATGAGTTTTTTTGTTTGGGATACAACTACTTTTTGAGAAGCTTATGCGTAAATTTCGGATATTTATTGGTCGCAGCCTTATACGGGTGACAAAGGGGCTCGCTTATCTGCATAAGTAGCCCTTATTTGCATTAACTCATACATTTTCTTATTTCAAACAAATGCACGAAATTTTTGGGAATTAACTCGGATCAGGGGAATTTTCGATGACAACACTGATAACAACGGCCTTTTGTACAAGCAAGCAAACGAAGCAAACGAGCTTGGCGTTCGCGGTAGCCGAGTGGTGAGAAATGTGTGCTACAAGTCTGTAGGTGCCAGGTTCGATCCTCAGTTGGAGCGATTGCCAAAATTTTTTTTTCGTTTTTATTACATTTATTTTAAATATTTGATTTAATTTTACTTTATTTTATTTTCATTTGTTTTATTTTAAATCACATTTTTTATTTTACTAAAAGTTATTTTAAATTTTCCGAGTTTAATTTTATTAAAAAAGTCAACAACTAACTGAAAAAAAATTTAAAAAAAAATAGAACTAATAAATGACTGAATAAAAAATAAATAAATTAACATTCTACTGGCCGTGGTACTCGAACCCACGATCTTGCGGCTCGTAAATCCGCATTACTGCCCTGTCAAGGCATAATTTTAACCAAATCAGCGCTGTTAGTCCGGATCAACGATGTCGTCCGCCTATGCTTCTACATTCGCCTGTTATTAGATGCTCAAGAGTTGTCCCGCTTCACTTTGGCGCCTTAGCGATTTTGGCCTTTAGCCTTTCATTCAGCAATACTCGATCCAGGCAGGGGCCTTTTCGTCCTGTACAGTGCCATTATTGGGGCTTCTTCCACAGATGGTAGTTGCTTATTGCCCTTCGTTCTTCCACACGATTTGGTGTCGACATCTGGAATTACTATCAATGCATACCGACGGTACTCTTGTACTCTTGGAGGGTGGCTCTGGTGGAGTACTTAGCCATCCATAGGTAACCAACCAGACCAGTATCCATTCGCAACAAGCTCATCAGACGGAGTTTGCTATGTGAGGAGGTTGTTCTTGTGGCATCTGCGCGTGTACCGTGGTCGCAAAGCTCAGTGGCGCCGTTAAAAAGGTTCAGGCTCCTATCGACCTTCTTTTGAAGAGAGCTGAACTACCGTTTTAGGGACGTTGAGGTTAAAGTTTTTCATTTTGTATTCACAATTAGTCCAATGAGTTTCAGAGAGGAGTGATCGTCCGCTCATCCATTCCATTATACCTAGGCAAGGACTATAGGCTCCATAGAGCGCCTAGTATCTGAAGCACTCCGTTCTCCATTTCAGCACTGAGGAAAAACTGCAGAGGCCTCTTCAGTCCAGCCAATTGAACAGATTATTTGGCAAAAATTCTACAACAACATAGAAGAAAACTCTGAATCCAACAGGCTACAAAAAGTTCTGTCGAAATATCCTTCAAGTATGAACTCTTTCCAGAAGCCTAACTATGAGCACTCACTTCGCGGGATGCACTGATGATACTTCTGATACATCGCCCGGTCCTTGCATCAAAATGCTCCTCAACTGATTTGTGAGTCCTTAGACACAAGGTCATTCCTAACAACTGCATAGCCTGCTAGCTGGCAAGGAAAGGGACGGAAATATCGTAACTCAATTCTGCTCTATACGCGGGATACCTTCAACCTACTGCAAACATGGTTTAAAGGCTAAAGTCAGCAAGGAGGTAAATACCGCTTGCCATACTTCGAGCAACATTTGGCTAAAAGTCGCGGCAAAGCGATCCCTGGATCTCATTCGCCTTGATTGCTCTTCTCACAGATTAGTATTCGAGATAATCACCTGACACTGTCCTATGAGCACGTACGGAAAGAGCTGGTGTTACCCAGCTGACGATTTTTATCGCAGCTGCAGATACGAGAACGAGGTGAAGAGTATCGAACATTATCTTTGCCACTGTCCCACTCTGGTCTGACGATTTTTATCGCAGCTGCAGAGACGAGAAAGAGAAGGAAGGTATCGAACATTATCTTTGCCACTGTCCCACTCTGGTCAAGACGCTAAACCATTTCTTCAACAAGTACATTCTAGATTGCTTCTGTCTCAATTGTGCTTTATAAAACACACTCGGTGGTGACATTTTTTAAGGGAGGGAAAGAAACAAATGCTTACACTAGTGGTACGGGGCTCTTACAGTGTGGTAGCCACTTAAACGTGACCTAACTTAACCAAACCTAATTTTCTAATTTTGATTTCTAAACTCGCATTAGGAAATAATGAATGGTAAATTGCCTGTGGCTCTCCATTGGCATTTGTGATGTTAATATATCTGCATACAAACATATGTATGTATAAGCAAAATGAGATCGAAATAACTATATATATAAAATGTTATCGATAGGCTAAACTGGTACATAAATGCAAAAATAAATTGGCTTAAAATCAACAAATACTACAAATATAGGTACACCAAAAATAAATCATTTTTAATATTCACGCAGGATTATAAATTCAAGCAAAGTAAACATAAATTTCAATGCAATTGCATATTCATAAGTAAATACGGAATACAAATAACAGTTATTTATTTATAAACAGAAAATTTCTGCATCCAAGAATGAGTTGGTGATTTAATAAGTTTGCTACCATGGCCGGGGAGTTTTTTTTTTGCCTGCTGTAGGAAAATTTTCACAAAAATGCTGCGAAATAAATGCGAGAATTATACAAAGGATAAATAAAACAAAATAAAATAGCACCCAAAACTCCATTAGACTAGGCCAGAAAGAGTCTTCTTCTTAGTAGAAAGCGCCTAATCGAGCCTTGGGTAGTACGGGAGTATGAATGACAAAATAGTAGTAAAACGCTCCTGTCGTAGTACTTTCGGCAGCACTGGNAAAGGGAGGGAAAGAAACAAATGCTTACACTAGTGGTACCGGGCTCTTACAGTGTGGTAGCCACTCAACTTAACCAAAGCTAATTTTCTAATTTTGATTTCTAAACTCGCATTAGGAAATAATGAATGGTAAATTGCCTGTGGCTTTCCATTGGCATTTGTGATGTTAATATATCTGCATACATACATACATATGTATGTATAAGCAAAATGAGATCGAAATAACTATATATATAAAATGTTATCGATAGGCTAAACTGGTAAATAAATGCAAAAATAAATTGGTTTAAAATCAACAAATACCACAAACATAGGTACACCAAAAATATATCATTTTTAATATTCACGCAGGATTATAAATTCAAGCAAAGTAAACATAAATTTTAATGCATGCAAATTGAATATGCATAAGTAGATACGGAATACAAATAACAGTTATTTATTTATAAACAGAAAAGTTGGTTGAATACATTACGCACCAGCGTTCAAGAATGAATTGGTGATTTAATAAGTTTGCTACCATGGCCGCGGGTGGCGTGCTGTAGGAAAATTTTCACAAAAATGCTGCGAAATAAATGCGAGAATTATACAAAGGATAAATAAAACAAAATAAAATAGCACCCATAACTCCATTAGACTAGGCCAGAAAGAGTCTTCTTCTTAGTAGAAAGCGCCTAATCGAGCCTTGGTTAGTACGGACAAAATAGTAGTAAAACGCTCCTGTCGTAGTACTTTCGGCAGCACTGGTTGGCACTACCACCGTTTGTCAGTTTGGACGGAGACCAAAAAGCTTCTCCATTGCCATTCTTCTAAGCGAATTTACGCCAGTTGCTCACTTGGTCCTTCCATCTTGTTCGTGGGCGCCCATGATGACAGATTTGAGTGATTTTTATCCGTCGAGAAACGGTTCTGACTTTCTATAACCTACCGAGCCCAAAATAGCATCTGTTGGCAAAAGTTATTCTTCGCTTAATCTACAGGCTGATGTTCTTGGTGGTGTTTATGCTGGATCCTTAATAGATAAAGTCGCATTGAGGTTCTTTCCAACTTGAACGGAGCTAAAGATTGTGATCAACGTCACTCTACATGGCCGTATTAGTTTCGAGTGGAATCGCTCCCGAGACAGTGCTGAAGTCGTTAACATCAGAGTTAAAGTTCTTATTCCCAGGGCTAAAGTTCNGAATTATACAAAGGATAAATAAAACAAAATAAAATAGCACCCATAACTCCATTAGACTAGGCCAGAAAGAGTCTTCTTCTTAGTAGAAAGCGCCTAATCGAGCCTTGGTTAGTACGGACAAAATAGTAGTAAAACGCTCCTGTCGTAGTACTTTCGGCAGCACTGGTTGGCACTACCACCGTTTGTCAGTTTGGACGGAGACCAAAAAGCTTCTCCATTGCCATTCTTCTAAGCGAATTTACGCCAGTTGCTCACTTGGTCCTTCCATTTTGTTCGTGGGCGCCCATGATGAGAGATTTGAGTGAGTTTTATCCGTCGAGAAACGGTTCTGACTTTCTATAGCCTACTGAGCCCAAAATAGCATCTGTTGGCAAAAGTTATTCTTCGCTTAATCTACAGGCTGATGTTCTTGGTGGTGTTTATGCTGGATCCTTAATAGACAAAGTCGCAGTGAGGTTATTTCCAACTTGAACGGAGCTAAAGATTGTGATCAACGTCACTCTACATGGCCGTATTAGTTTCGAGTTGAATCGCTCCCGAGACAGTGCTGAAGTCGTTAACATCAGAGTTAAAGTTCTTATTCCCAGGGCTAAAGTTCATTCCCTTCTGAATGGAATTATCGCTGATTTTGTTCCATATCCATACATCATTTACTGTTATCCTAAAATTGTATGTAAGTTGGTTCATTTGTAGCCTAAGTGGAAAGTTTAAACTATTAAAAAAAGGTGGTGAGGTTGAACAAAAGCCATTTGTAGATTGGCTATCACAAATTGATACCACCGTTTGGGCATTATTTCGTCGAGGTTTTAAAAACTATGCCTAAAAAAAGTTTTGATTACAATTCTAATATACACGCCCAGAACTCTGAAGTAATGATATGGCATGGGACGATTATTTACGAGCAACCCTAATAGTAGCGAACTAAGGTTCGTTGTTAGTTATTTAACAGCCATTACCATTACCGTTATATTGTTATTAAAATTTATCGTTACCATTGCAAATGCCATTACTATTGCCATTACCTTTATTTATTACCATTACAATTATTATTACAATTATCATTACTAATACCATTTCCATGACCATCACTATTACCGTTACCATTACCATTACAATTATCAATACCATTGCGATTTGCTTTATCGTTCCATCGTTACCATTACCATTACTATTACCACCACCATATACTTTATCATTACTATTAGCACTATCATTACCATTACCATTGTGATTTACTTTACCGCTACCATTACCATTACCCTTAAGATTACAATTACACTTAAGATTACCACTACCCTTAAGATTACCATTACCCTTACGATTACCATTACTCTTACCACTACCATAACCATTATCATTACCATTATCGCTACCATTATCATTACCATTACCACAACTGTATCCATAACCGTACTCATATCATAACCATTACCGTTACCATTACCATTTCCTTTACTATTATTAATATTTTATCTGTTTCCATCTGCAGCAAGATTTGTAATCTGAATTTATATCCATCGCTAGTTTGTGTACCAGTCCTTACTTATGTAGATCTTATTTTTTCATTTACTTACAGATGTCATTAGAATTTATGCAGAGTTTTGCCTCTTTGAAAAACCACATCGTCGCTTTACCCACAATGCAACTATGCAGAGCAGCATTGTTGATGATTAAATTGCATTCCAATAAATAGACGAAAGGAGCAAAAACTCTGCGGCTGAGAAAACTTTCTAGAATTAGACAACTAAAACCATAGCAAGGGACACTAATAAAAGAAAAGCAGAGCTACGGTTATAGGTAGCAGAAAAACATTGCAATTTACAATCAATATTGTGACAATCGCAATTTGTCAAATGCAGTGGCAGCAACAAAAACAGCAATCACAACGGCAAGCGTAGTGACAGGACAACATTTTAATTGAAAATCAACAGCAAATGCAACACAGCAGAAGCGGGAGCAAAAAAAAAAACAAAAACAAAAATAAGGGAAATTCAAGCTACAAAATCTTTCACGTTGCACGTCGCTTGCGACAGATTGAGGGCGCATAACTTGGCATTTTTTGTGAGCTGAGTAAATGCTCAGCATCATACACCACCGAGCAGAGTCCTGCAACGCATGACTCACCAATACAGTTACGGTGCTTTTATCAACTATTGTTGTTTTGGCTCAAGAGACCGCTGTGTGTGGCAGAGTAGCGGCCAATAACAGAAAACTACAACTACAACTATCACTATCAACTAACGTAACTGCATTGCACTGCTACAAGCTGTAACAGTGGCCCACCGCCACCACACCACACAACGGCCAGCGGCACTACGACCTCGATGGGTAAGACGTGCCCAACGCCGAGCCTGAATTCGAGTATCTCGAATTCTGTAATAACTACTGCGAGTAGCAACTACAATCAGAGTCACAGCAGTAACCATCATCACCAGCATAAGCATCAGCATCAGCAACAACAGCAACAACAGCAACAGCATCATTATACGGTGCCGTTGCCACCACCACCACCGCCGCAACCACTCCAATCGCAGCCACAACAACATTTTCCACAGAAATACATGAATTCGAAGCGTAAACATGCCAACAATTACCACAACATGCTGATGCATCCGGGTGCCCATTTGGATCACAACAATTACTTGCATTTAAATTCGTTGTGGTCCATTTGGTATGGCGTTTTGCTGACGCTATTCCAAGGCTATTTAGCCGTACATGGTGCCTATCGGTTCCTTGGTAAGTAACTTAATATACGTACGTACGTACACACATACATGCACACATGGTAGTAACATAACAATATTGTGATATATGTAGGTAGATATGATTTCATTTAAAATTTGGTAGTAATTAAGAATAGTATCATAAAGTGGAAGAGTGATAATCCCTACAGTGACTCGAAAAAGTGGTCCTATATTGATTTTTTTTAATATTCGCAATGTTTTTCAGATTAACCAAAATCTTTTACTTAAATCGAAGTCCAAACTTAGTAAAAAAATTAGCAAATTTCAACAAACTCTCATAAAAATTGTGAACTTTTTAATTCGAATTTCTGGATTATATTTGGATATGCTGTTTTTTAGCCCACACAATTTTAGTCTAATAAAGTGCAAGTTTTAAGAGGCCTTGATTTGTAATATTTTTTTTTGTTGGCGTATTTTTGCACTTTTTTCCATATTAAGGTGAATTTCTTATGCAATAAAATGCGCAAGACCGTTCGCTAAACAATTTCAAAAAATCAGCACCAGATTTTATAAATAACACTTGTTATATTTATATCCACTTATTCAAAAATGTTCAAAAGCTTCAAAATAAAATTGCGAAATTTGAAAATTTGTTGAATTTTTATACTAAATATAAAATTTTGAAACATTGATTTATGCGGGTTTGGTTAAAGCATGAACAAAATTATAAAAATAGCAAAAAAAGTTCTACTTTAAAAACAATTTAAAAAAATTCAACATATGAACACTTGTTTGNGAGGTGGTTCCATACTAATCTGGTTTAGATCCGATATATAAATATATATTTCTTTGTAAATTTTTTTTTGCTAAAAATTACTTGTTCCATATTAAGGTAAGTTTCTTATGCAATAAAATGCGCAAGACCGTTCTCAAACAACAATTTCAATTTCAAAAAATCAACACCAGCTTTTATAAATAACACTTGTTATATTTATATCCACTTATTCAAAAATGTTCAAAAGCTTCAAAATAAAATTGCTAAATTTGAAAATTTGATGAATTTTTCTACCAAATATTAAATTTTGAAACCTTGATTTATGCGGCATGAACAAAATTTTAAAAATAGCAAAAAAATTTCTACTTTAAAAACAATTTAAAAAAATTCAACATATGAACACTTGTTTGAGTCACTGTATGTTTACGTATGACATATGCATAACCGTACATGCATAATAGTATGTAAATTTTCGCTTACACAATATGTTAGTGTTTGGCCGAGCTTTTCCTCCGATTTGTGGCATGCGCCTTGATGTTGTCAGTTTTACGCCGACTCCGAACGGCGATTGTATTTTTATGAGAAACTGTTTTTCATAGCAGAATACACTCGGAGGTTTGTCGTTATTAGAAAAAACTTTTTTGTTTTTTTGATTTCGGTCGGAAACTGGGGTTCACCCAGGCCCACAATAAAATATATCATTTAACTTATCATTTAAATTGATTTTGGACAATTAAACTCTCTTAAAAAGCATTTTAGAAATAAACCCATAATAAGCTACTTAATTGAACTTGTCGATTAAATTGATTTAGAATTAAAAAAAATGGCAATAGTTCGATTAACTTATTACTTAATTGCTTTTAATTTTATTTGAACAGGTGGCAATCTTCTTGAAACAATATGGGAGAAATAAAGCTTTCTGCAACCCCTTTCTTATGATACTCATACAAAAATATTGCGCTTAACTCGATAATTAAGTAGATTTTAAAATTTCTAAAGAGGTGGCAACCCTATTCAATAATATTTTAAAAGTAAAGCCTTTTAGCATTCTATAAAAATATTTCGCATAATTTGCCTATTAATTGATTTTGAATTTCTAAACAGGTGGTAACCTCGTCACAAATATTTTCGAAATACAGCTCTTTTTAACATCTCGCATTTGATACGCATTTTTAAATATTTCATATCACTTGCGAATTAAAATGATGTTTACTACTTTTTGAACAGGTGGCCACCCTATGCAAAAATACTTTCTAAATAAATCGCTTTTGAATAGCGTTTGTTCGGCACCCACATTATTTAGCTTAATACTAACTTTTGTGTACGCCGAATTTCCTTGAAACACGTGCAGCCGTTTTAGCGTGAAAGCGCAACAAGCATACCCACCAACTCACTCAAACTTTCACATTTTTAATATTAGTAGGATTTATATAAAAGTAGTTAGGATTTGTAGAAGAAAAATTATAAATCTTTTTTTTTTTNTTTTTAGCATTCTATAAAAATATTTCGCATAATTTGCCTATTAATTGATTTTGAATTTCTAAACAGGTGGCAACCTCGTCACAAATATTTCCGAAATACAGCTCTTTTTAACATCTCGCATTTGATACGCATTTTTAAATATTTCATTTCACTTGCGAATTAAAATGATGTTTACTACTTTTTGAACAGGTGGCCACCCTATGCGAAAAAATTTTCTAAATAAATCGCTTTTGAACCGCTTTTGTTTGGCACCCATATTATTGAAATATTTTATTTAGCTTAATACTTAACTTTTATTTTAACTTTTGTGTACGCCGAATTTCTTTGAAACACGTGCAGCCGTTTTAGCGTGAAAGCGCAACAAGCATACGCACCAACTCACTCAAACTTTCACATTTTTAATATTAGTAGGACTTGTATAAAAGTAGTTAGGATTTGTAGAAGAAAAATTATAAAATTTTATTTGTTGTTAAATTTTTTTGTAGTGCGTTTTTATTCCAATTGCTGGGAATCTCATGCCACCAACCCACGCACTAAAAAATTATTGACTTGTCAACCATGCTAGCTTGTTAGAGCTTAATTATCTCAAAATGACAAGGCAACAAATTACATTTGTTCANGCGTTTTTATTCCAATTGCTGGGAATCTCAATATTTTATTACAGCGCTTACATGCGAGTATCTCTCTGCCACCAACCCACGCACTAAAAAATTATTGACTTGTCAACCATGCTAGCTTGTTAGAGCTTAATTATCTCAAAATGACAAGGCAACAAATTACATTTGTTCAAGAAAAAATTTTCTAATAAAAAAAACGAACTAAAAAAGCCCTACACATAATTAGTATATATTCCATGTAAACTCATTTATGTAACAGTGATTTTTTTATTTTCTTTTTTTCCATATCTATGATGTTTTCCTGCTATTATATGTGTAACATCGCCATTACTATCACATCGCGCTGTCACCAACTCCCTTAACAACTCCCTTTCGCCAGGCTGCTCGCTGATATCGTGGAAAATCGAGCCGGTAGCTGAATTGAATCTACAAATTGTGCTTTCCGGTGTAGTCTTCATTTTGCTGCCGTTTTTCTTTACTTCAGCTGTTTTTAAGGTGAGTAATATTTCACTATTTTTTTTCTTTATATCAAGCAATGAGAATTTTATAAAATAAAAAAGATGCGGCATTTTACGTGTTTTATCTGCTATGCTGCTTATGTGGTTGCTTTGCTGCATGCAATCTTTTTCCACATTTTTTTGTTACATATGATGTGCATATACATATGTATTATTTTAAGTTATGTCGGTTTTTGTGTTCAACTAGCTGCTGCAGCATTAATATTCCGTAACAGGTAGAATTGTGCGTAAATATTTACTGAATACTGCGTTCATTTATGCTCTGAATTTTTCAAGCAAACGAAAGCATTAATTTCTTCAGCGCGGACCATAAGGATATCTATAACAAACTTTCTTAGCCTATCGCAGTAAGTTCTTGGATCAATCCTACATTTTATTCAGGTTCTTCAACTACATTTTGCTTCCCAGGAGTATTACTTTAGAATTGGGGAGCCACTCGTGCAGAACGTATTGAATTAATTTGCCTATAACTTCTGTAAACTATATACACAATGATTCAGAAGCACCTTATTAATCTTGCCACTTGGGGTACTGGAAGCCCAGAAAGGTTTCTAATGTCCATTTTCGGAGTTGTGTCTCTCGGGCTATACTCCTTTGTTGGCCAGTTAAGGCTGTTTACAACAAAGGGGTGCTTTGAATAAATCATACCTTTCAGTTCAGTCATGGCCGGAAATTTTATAGAGAGTGTTCGACGCTCTAAATTTTTCGATTACTGTGATAATAGTCATCCGACGTAAAGCCAATTTTGTGGCAGTGTGCCTCATATAAGGCACCAGTAATAATTCCACTATATTTCGAAGTTGGTTAAGTTAAGTTTATATCCACAGCTCATCTTTTATTTCCAGTAACGCGAAAGTTTTCCTTAAAGTATAATTTTCATACCTTGCCTCTAAAGCAAGTTGTTGCACATACGTACTATCACTCGGCAGACCCACCCTTGGTCCGCGACCGATTCAAAAAATATAGAAAATGCGCTCGACCCCTATTTAGGCAAGGGTAAAGCTCTGAGTGTATTTATTACTATCTTAGAAAACCTTCTAGAAAACGGCGTAAAATTGTAGCAAAGATGTTCGCGCCAAATATTTTATTTTTACAACTATTATTGATATCCTTACAAATTTATATACATAGTAGATACAAATACCTCTATAACCTAGTGGCTTCATTGATCTCCCTGATACTAGATATATGTATGGACTCAATTTTTAAAAAGCTGCAGAACTTGCGGACTCTCGCGGAGCAGCCTAATTCATAACAAATAAAAGGCCGATACAAAATGTATTAAGTTGTGTGTACATATATTCCATGAATTATTTTATGCGGCTTTTATAAATCCCAAAGATTGCCTCGACTAGCTCTAGATGTGCTTGTCTTCTTCCAACGACCGCGTCGCGGGTTTCTGGCACCGAATAGCAGTAAGGACTGCGGTAGTATAAGGTAACTTCTAGGGTGTTAGCTCTAAGCGCAATAACCCGTCAGCTTGTCTGTTAAATATATGTACTAGGATTATCATTGTGAGTAATATTTGTTTTCTAAAATTTCTTGGATTGGTGATTTCCTATAAGTCGCGACTAGTCGTTGACCAACCGTATGTGAGTTCTCCCACTGGGCTGTTTTAAGCAGCCGATTCTCTGATGTTATCATTTACCTGATAGGAGTTCTGTTTGTATTGACCGGGTAGCTGCTGCTTCGCTTGAAAATGTGGCTAGCAAATATTAAAAAAGATTTCCATAGAGATCCATAATTAATTTCATGTGCAAATTGTTTCAGATTTTGATTACATTGTTGGGAAAGTGTCAAGTTTTGAAATGACACAAAAACGCAGAAATACATAAATTTAAGATGGAGTCATAGATAATGTATCTGTAAACCGTTTTCCAGATCAGGTAATTTTTCCAAGATATTTTTTTTTTTATGAATAGAAAAATTCAAATTTTATTGGATGGAAAAAAGTACATATTTTTGCAAATCTTTTCTTGCGTTTGCGAAAGAATCAAGCCACTAACAATGAAAATCGATGGATAAATAAAAAAGTTGTCAATAGTAAATAACAAAATAGGGCGTTCTTGAAAAATTTGCTGAGATAGGGCATTTTCGAACCAGCTGCCTAGATAAGTCGATCTTCATCTCAGCCGTCGAAATAATAGCAGGAAATATTGTTACTCATACGCCATATCGTACATGGCCTTACACGTATATACGCGTACATAGCGTATGAGTAACATTTTCCATGTTAAAGCTTAAGTTATTTTTTTCATTAGCAATGCAAAGTTAAAATGAAAATATCTTGGGAAAACGACATAATCTAGAAAAATGGTTCACAGATCCACAATCTACGACCCAAAATTATTGTTTACGTGTCTGTGCGTGTTTTTTGTGCCCTTTTTAGGAGCCGCTAAAATCAAGCTCTACAAAGTAAAATTAGCTTGAAATAATAATATGAACGCTGCCGTTTGTCTATGGCCTTCTCTGACCAGAGTAAAATTCAAACCCCAGTCTTTAAAGCAAAATTTCGCTGCTGGGTGCACAAGCTTTTAAAACTTATTTGCTACTGGGTAGCAATAAAACAAATGGATTCCAGCTTTTTTCGTGGTTTTTGCTAATATACACATGTGCTTTTATTTTGCAGTCGCTCTTTTTTACATACACACATACATGCAAACATTCATTCATACATTTCTCGGGAATGCGTGACTTAATTTCATAGTAAAATCATACATACATACATATGTATGTATTGCTCACATGGAACAGCAACTGTAGCTACGCGCTGATATACTCTCAACAAATGCAACCCGAAGTAATAAAATCAACTGCTGCCATATTGCATAATTAAATATTTTTTTGTGGTGCGCTCAATCAAGTTGTTATTGTTATTGTTATTGTTATTGTTAGTTGTGTTGCTTATTTTTCACAACGTACATATGAATGTGCATCGGCACTAAATTTTCCATGGATTTCTGTGTTTTTATACACAACAAACATTATTATTATTAAATTTATTCAGCAGCTTTCAGTGCTGATAGTACATAGTAGTATACATAGCACATAGTATGTATATCGCAAAAAAGGCAATGCAGCTGCCATACAGCAATCAGAGCAGATCCATCCTCATTATGTTGCACTATTTTCACTGCCTCGCCACCATTTTGTTTTTTGCGGTCCGACAACTGCAATTTTACACAAAGAACAAAGCATTAAGTAAATATGTATACATAGAAGGTACTAGGCACTGAAAGCATAAAAGCTCTGCCGCCGTCTACTAACAGAAAACATGATAAAATGCAACAAGAACAAAAGTGGCAAAATGTGATGGCTGCACACTCGGCCAGCGAGGATACAACTAAAACAGTTGAGGCAGGGTTGGGGGTGCAAAGTTTGAATGAACAACACTATCTATCGGGCTGCTGTTCACTAACGGTACTTTAAGTGCGGCATTGCCATACAGTGTCGGTTTTTACCTTTGAATGAGTTTGTACATACATACATACAAACATACACATTAGTAGGTACATATGTGTCTGTGCAAGCTACTGATAGCTTTATTTTTGTTTTGCTGCTCTCCTCTGTGTGGCACCATCGAATATCCGCGCAATGTGCACAGGCTCTGTTGCAGTTGCCGCCGTTGCTGCCGCTTTTTATCAGGATAATAAATGCAATTATGGCTTTTTCATATTCCGCCTTTGTTTATTGTCTTTAGCCCGACGCCGTGGAGTTGGTTTTGGTGGCACAAGGTTGCGGATATACAGACATACAGATTTTTATGCTCCTATATTTCCTGTAGGGAAAGCTACTAGTTGTGAAATGGAATGCTACCTTTATAAGTACGGAATTTAGCTCGCAAGCAATTGTATTTTATTTTTAGCTTTGAAAATTTAAAGGCAGATGTCGCTGATGGCATACGTTTTTCGGAATTATCTAACTGATAGGTTATCGCTTTAGCCAGTACTAGTTAATGAACTGGTATTTTTACTTACTGATTTGGCTTTTCCCTGCGGGTTAGTAATTATAATTGCATGTAATGTTGGGAAGTCTGTGGTGGCGCCTGGCCTTTATAGACAAGCTTTTAATAGTGAAAAACGGCCACGGGCGCTGGACCTCCATAGTAATGGATAGTTTTTAGTTTCAGTGGAAAAATATAACATGGTCATGTGATTTAAGATTATTAAATTTAGCGCATTTTTGGTAAAATGATTTCCAAATGCGCAGTAGTGCCGAGATTCCTTTATCGTTGTCCTAGCAATTTGCCGATGGAGTTGAAACTTTTGCAAGAAATTCAAACGAATCTAATGCATTTATAGGGTGACACAACAACAAAATTTGTCGAAATGCTCTTTATTATTTCATCATGTTTTTAGTATATGTCATTTACAGATGTATGAAATACAATATCCGTTAAATGCCCACCACGACTCCTCTGGCAGGATGGTCGTACTAAAAATTTCCATGACTTTTGGGGATAGTTCAGGCTATATATCATTTATAATGCATACGATTTGGGCCTTCTGTCTGGAATCGTGCCGGGCTTATTGTAAAGAAGTCTAATGGTGCCAAACCGGAAGATTTCAACGGCCATTTGGTCTCGGTGTTTCGTGAAAAAATGCGTGCTGGAATCTTCATTTGTCATTGCACCATTTTTCACGCGCTGTGTGGCAAGTGGCATCGTCCTGGTGAAACCACATACGGTTAGATGACTCCGCCAGCCTAAAAACCACATAAAGCACTGACTCGTTGTAGGTTCTTGAAGGGCATGTCGATTTTCAGTACCTCAAATGCGGCGGCTTTGCTTTCCCACGTATCCGTTTAAGTGAAAGTGTGCCTCATCGCTTATGAAATCTCTCATGAAATACTCGCGGAATACACTTCTTGCAAAACGCCTATTTTCTAAAATGACTGGGAGATCAATTCCTCGAGAGCATAGACTCCATTGGAGGATCTGCTAAGACGAGCCAGAGAATCAGGATGGTTTACGCATATGTAGCGATACGCATGGAAGAATCCTCTGGGCCCCGAGTGAACACTTTTCAAATCTGCCCGCATTACCTTACCTAAACTACCATTTTTACTTTTCTTAAGGGAATCTAAACGGCTTTACACGAATTATCAGAAAAAGAGGACCTAAAAGGAAGCTTTACATTTTCTACTAACGCTTGTGACTTTGAAGAAAGAGCTATATCTAGCACATTCTTTGGCATGTAGATTGTCCACCATACGTGCTCATTTAGATATTTTCTGAAGCTTTAAAAAAGCGCGGTGCGGACGGTGAATATCCATGGACAAGAACGGAGCAGGTGGAGATAATCAACATTTTCATATTTAAATCGGTAATCTTAAAAATGCCCATCAACTTCGGCTTAATATTTATCAAACACCATATTTTTCCTAAAGCGACTTAAAAGCTATGGAAAAGCACACAATGCAAATCGAAACAATAAAAAAGCCTAAATTAAAACAAAACGTTAAATGAAAACAAAAGGGGCAATGAATCCAAACAATCAGCAATCATAATCAAAACGACACAATAGCTTATCATAAAAGAGTAGTGAAACAAAAGCCACTATAGCTGCACTTTAATAGCCACACTTTATATACGGTGGCGGGCAAACAAATGGGGATGTGACATTTTAACAAGTTTTGACTATTTTTTTTTGTTTATTTAATGTTATTATTTTTCTTATAAAATTAAAGCTCACTGTCTAACAAAAACCATGTAAGTCAAAATTTCGGAATTCGCACAAGATTTATAAAGACTTAACGAACTTCATCGAAGTGTTCATCGAAATTTCAAACTTTTTACTCAGAATTAAAAAAAATCCAGATATGTAGCTTCCTAGTACATATAATTAATAAAGAGAAAGTTTGAAGTAGGTATAACTTACCGTTAATTTTGGCATTATTTTTTGGTGAAGGTGTTGCAAATTTTCTACAATATAAAAGAAATTTTCGAACATACTTTGTATGGAAGAAAATGCGTGACACCGTTAGCAAAACAAAAAAAAAAACAGTAATGCCAAAAATCGGCGGTAAGTCCTAGTTACTTTAAAGTTTAAACTTGCACTTTATTACACTAAAATTTAATGGGCTACAAAATTGCATACCGAAATTTTTTCTAAAAATTCTGGTTAGAAATTATACAAAGTTTGCATGTCGGACTTGCCTTCTTGGGTTTTGTTAGTACGTGAGCTATACTTTCATGCATAATCTAAACATATAAAA
Source organism: Rhagoletis zephyria (assembly GCF_001687245.7). Taxonomy (NCBI): domain Eukaryota; kingdom Metazoa; phylum Arthropoda; class Insecta; order Diptera; family Tephritidae; genus Rhagoletis; species Rhagoletis zephyria. Next base: position 368,753 of record NW_016157258.1, on the reverse strand, counting down.
TTGTAATAGGTCGATGTCTGTGGAGGATCTTTATTAGAGCAACATAAGTCAAATCAACAATTTTTAGGATTTTTCTCAGACTGTCTGTATGTATGTTTGTACGCGCGGAAAACTAATGCATGTAATCGAATACAGTTTTCACGAGTGTATTGCTAGTAACTGAAAATATAGAGAAAAGAAAAATTACAGGGTTGCCACCTGTTTGAAAATTCTAGTTTAAGTAAATTGATAACATAAAGTAAATATTGCAATATAGGTATCAAACCAAAGAGGTTTAGGCAAGTTTACTGTGAAAATATTTTTAAGGAGGGTTGCCACCTGTTAGAAAAATTGTATTCAGTTAAATTTATAAGGTAAATAATGAATTACCAAACCTTTGAAGACAGGGCATTTGCTAGTAAATAATAGCAAAATAGCTAAAATTTGTTAAAATGTCGCGTCCCTATTTACTTTTCCGTCACTGTAGTTGACAGAGCAACAAATGAGCAACCAAACTAACCAACACAGCAACAACTTAGCACATTTGCTGGTTGCCAACTAGGCAATACACATCGGCTGGTGCTGCTGAGCAAATGCAGTGAATGCCCGAAAACTCGAGGAATAAAGTGCCTGCTGATGTGGGACTGGAGTAAAATGCGGAAATTGAAGGAAACTAGTTGGATGGATGCACTTGCAAAGTGAAGGGCAGTGTTGCTGTTGTTGTGAATGTAGATACTAAAAGGTAACTGACAGTATAAAGAAAAACACCACCTGACCATTGATGGCACGCCACACATACACACACACTCACACAGACATAAGTATGAAAATGAAAAACTAAAATATGCCAACGGCTAAATGCTAGCCTAGACTTTTATGCGGCCAGTGTTGCGAGAGCTTTGTTGCTTTCAATTGGCAGCGCCATTGTTTTCGAGCGGCGAGACCTTTTGGCCAACTGACTGATGGACTGGACTGGCTGGGCAGTCGGCTGGGCAGTCGGTTGTGCCTTTTCAGCTACCAGACTGATTGCCTTAATGTGCACACAAATGCACACATTCACAAGCGTACTCGATTTGCCTAGCCGCAGCATGTCAATGACCAACGATGACCAAACGCTATCAGCAAGCAACACAACTGGCATGCAATGACCAGCAGCAACAGCAGCCAGCTGTGAGCGAGCCTGTTTTGTTAGTAGTAAAACTATAGCTTTAATACAAAATTTCACGAGTAGCCTAGCGATTTGTGTGAGCCTTGCTCGCTCATCCAGGATAGTGACTGCATATTCGCATCAAAATAGTAGCCTATCTATAGGCGCATTATGTGCAATGATTTATTTTGCTCAACGACATTATTTTTTTTTTATTTTTTCTGGGTGACCATAATCGAACGAACAAACAAATTGTGAAGAGGACCGAGCCACATTTGCTCAGTTATGTGTGATTCAGATAGCAGCAATTAACTATACATATGTATAGTATAAATACATATACAATGTATGAAAAAATACTTGTTGAAAAGTACGAAAGTCACATAAGTACACAAAAGCAAATTTACTACATTGTTTGCATGCATTCAAAGTTTTGCTCTGCTTGGGTCATTGAGGATCAACTATTTTTACGGAAATGCACATCAACGGCTCTAAGCAAAACCTAAATTTAACAGCAACAATATAAAAAGGATGGAAAATAACCAAATTTTATGAGCTTTTATGTGTGCACCCATGTATACTTACAAACATGTCTGCTCGGAATTTATTATTATTTGCAATTGCATGCATTAGACACATTGGAAATTAAATTCTCCTTTAACAAACTACCACTTTACCGCAAAACCACAAAACTTCAATGCGGGCTTTGTGGAGCAAATGTGAGCGAATATGAATGAATTTATTTGTTTGTATTTCTAGATAAGCATGTGTGCGTGTGGTACGCAAAATCCTACTTAGATCGGCTTGTGGTTGAGTTGTATACATTTCATGCATTCTTTTTTAAAATTTTATTATTTTGTTATTTTCATATGCATTTGTATGTATGTCTACGGCGGTGACTCAAACAAATGCTCACGTTTTTATTCTTTAAATATTCGCAACGTTTTTTTAAGTAAAGCTTTAACCAAAACTATATAAATCAAAGTTTCAGACTTTATTCAAAAACTTAGCAAAATTCAACGAATTTTCAACAAAATTTCGAGATTTTTAATCCGAATCTTTTCAACATTTTTGGGTATGCAGTTTTATAGTCCATATATTTTAAGTCTCATAACGTGGAAGTTGCAAACGGCTAATTGATTTTTAATATTTTTTTTTTTGTTTTGCTGAATTTCTTATGAAATAAAATGCGGTAGACCATTCGCAAGAAAACTTCAAAAAATCAATGTCAGTTTTTGTAAATCGCACTTTTTATATAAAAAAATATGAAAAAGCTGTCTCAAAAAAAAAAAAAAACTCTCAAATATTAATGCGATTTTTAACCGGTTGAAACTTGCACTTCATTAGACTAAAATTGTATGAGCTATAAAACGGCACACCCAAAAACAATTTTATTTTTCTCCATATAACTAAGGGCCATCCTAATGATGCACATTCATATGTGCTTTTACAACTTTTTACAACACATAACTATTGTGCAATTGCATTGGTTATCACATTTACGTGTCATTGGTAGTTTGAAAAGTCAATGAGACAATTAAGTTTTATAGTTGAAATTATGCTGCATTCAACTGGTAAAATTTAATAAAGTACATATGGAGTAAGCTTGCAGAAATGTGCATGCATGCATACATGTAATTGAAACTTATTTTGCAGATAATTGTTTTGCATAAAAAGTGTCACAGTTACTGTGGCTTCCGCCTACAAAGCACTTAATCGCTCATATTTAAATTGTTTAATGAAAATCTGATATTTAATAAAAATTTTAATTAAAAAATTTATTAGTAGTAGAGTCATACTAGATTATTGAAAAAAATACTGGAGCCCTCATAAGTTAAACCTCTTCAAACCTATACTGATCCCCTTATTAATAAAGTTGGTTTTAGCCGCAGCTTAGCCCTCGTGAAGTTCGGTTTAGCTTTATAATTTTAAATGTGACAAAAGGGAAAATGTGTCGAATTTTAACTAAATTGGTCATTTCAGTATAAGGCACAACTTGTTTTTAGTAACTCGTCTTTATACTATTTATATAATACACTTTGTAAATTACTTTTATGGTTGGAAATTTTGTTAAAACGCTTTTTCTTTCATATCAATTGCACATAGTTATATTTTATTTGGCTTTAAAAATGTGGAAAAATATTCCATGTTGCAAATATTCATTTAAATTTAATTTAATTTTTTAAACTTCGATACTGTCATAAGTAATAAAGCTTTCCTAAACATATTTCATTTGTCATTCATTGCGTACTATTTCATATCATATATATGTATGTATGTATATTGGTAACCGTTCTATCAATTTGCACCAAACTCGGTATGGTTATTGTGTTTGCCACATAAAAGCAAAGCACTGAAAATTATTGAAATCGGACTAAAATTAGGGCCGCTTTTCATATAACGGTAAATTTCAGAAATGCTTGAAACTTCAATATTTCGAAATTTAAGTATGCTAATTTACTAAAAATTGATACATCCCGGCTTACCATGTAGCGGTAGTTTTCGGAAAGGTGAAAAAGATATATTTAATACTTGCGCCGGGTATTTAATGCTCCTTTTACTTTGTTACTTTTTCCAATTTATTTGTTCTTTTTTTGTTTTTTAATTTAATTTAATTTTTAGTAAAATATTTTACCTATTTTTTTTCTTTTTTAAATTAATTTCTTTTTTATTCAATTATCTTTAATGACTTGATTTTAAGAATAATATCTTTTTAATTTTATTTAATTTTAAGGAACTTATTTTCTTTTATTTTTTTTTTATAATTTGTCTTTAGTTTTTTAGTTAAATTTTCTATTCAATTTTTAGATTTTGTTGTGTAAGAAAAAAACTTTATTTAGTTTATTTATAAAAACTTATTTTATTAATTTTTTTATTTTATTGTTTTAAAATTTATGTAATATGATAAATAGGAAAGAGATTTCTGACAAACTATTAGAAAGAATGTGCTAAAAGTGGAAAAGAATAAAAAGCTGGAGTAAGTTTTCAATTCTTTTCAAACATTTCACACCTACACCACTGTATGTATTCAAAAACGTAAGTATCTAAAATTACAAAACTTACAACATTTCTATCGCATATTATATATTTTTTTTTATTACAAGTAAATTTTTATTAAGTTTCTTTGCGCACAATTCTTGTGTTACATACATATTGAAAAATAATATTTTCTTTTTGTATTTCATTATTCTTTTTGTTAATCTCCGCCATTGATTTTCATTGGAACCATACTATTGTGCAACTAAAACGTTCAGTTTGCTGTATAAATTGCTCGTAAAATCAATAATATTCTCCACGAGTTTTGCATAATTGAGCAGAAAATCAATTTTATGGCATTTGTTTTACATTGATTGCTTTGGTGAAACTGACGATTAAAATAATAATTGGATTTTTTAAATTTTTCAATCAGTTTCTATTAATTTTAAACTGATAGATTCTCAAAATTAAACTATTTTTTTCTTTGCCTTTTGACATTGCGGTTTAAATTTTTGTTTAATATTTTAAGCTACTCAATATCGGAATTTCACAAACATTTTTTTTAGTAAAGCGAAACTTTTGGACTTGTCATTTGACATCTGTTAGTTTTTGTATTCCGCTATGTGTGTATGTACATGTGAAAAGACATACATATCTATGTACGTCGGGCTGTACCAGAAAAAATATTCGCCATACACCCCTGAGTCTAGAGTATTTTTGTTTTTTGACTGAACGTAGGGATAGAAGTTTTACATGTTTCGGGCTGCAAAACTGCATATTCGGAATCTTTGTAGTAAATCTAATTGAAAAAGCTCGAAATTTTTACGAAAGTTTGCTGAATTATTACTTTTTTTTTAATATTGCACAAAATTTGAAACTTTAATTTACATACACGGATTTTGTTAAAGAATGCACTTTACTTTCATAAAAAAATATCCAAAATTAAACTAAGAATCAAATATTTAATATATTAAAACTATTAAACAAAATGTGGGCGGTTATAAATTGTTCGACCACTGTGCGTATACGTAACATTTCACACATTGGGGAGTATAAGTAACGCATGTTTTGCAGGTTCAAACCTGTGCATAAGCCTCTTCTATTGCAAAAGAATTCTAGTACCTTAGCAAAGACTTAATAGACTTCGAGCCCTAACCGCCAAAAAGACGTAAGCGACATTTTTTTCCTTTTTTTGTTTTGATGCAAAAATGTTACTAGAGCATCTAGAAGTAATTGTTATTGTGGCGCTTGTGATTCTATTCCTGCTGAAGTGCAGAGAAATAAGTCTGATGAGGATATGTGGTGATCTCCGAAAAAGCAGCTATAACTTCTATTGGTTAGAATTTCTTGCCTTTTTCATTGCTCGTAAAAAAAGAAAATCATGGTATAAAGCTCAAAAACGCTGCTTAAATAGAAATATTCCTCTCTGCGTTTTAATTTTGTAAATTTTTCATGACCTTTTGAGATTTTTTGGAGCTTTTCGTAGTGTTTTGTGGCATTGTGGCATTTCGGTATTGTCAGTTATTCATTTTAGGGAATTTTCTAGTAACCTTCCAATTTTTATTTTTGGGTCTTTTTGGAATCCTTCGAGCTTCGATTTTCGGATTTTTTCAGGACTTTTCTAGCTTTTCTCGGGACTTCCCGATACTGTTTGTAGTTTTATATATTAATCTGTTTTAAGACTTTTGGGATTTTTTTCGGAATACTTCGTGCTTTTCCGGTTTCTTTTGTGACTTACTTGGGATTTTTGGGGATATTTATTGTTTTATGAAAGATATTTTCGGGAACGTTTCTGGTATCGTAGTCTTTTCAGAATTCTTCACTGGTTGCTTTTCATTACTTTTCTATATTTTTTTGGTATTTTTTTGTATTGTTCGTGTATATGTTTTCGGTATTTTGCTTTGGGACTTTTCTCTGGGCTTTTCGAAATTTTTCGTGCTTTATTTTTAGAATTTGTTTTCGAGATCATTGCAGAGGATTTTTCGAAAGTGTTCATGTTTCATTCGAGATTTTTTAGAACGTTTTTGATTTCGGATACATTTTTCTGATGATTTTGCGGTTTTTGAAAATTTTCGGATTGTTAGGGATCTTTTAGGATTCTTAGAGTTGTACTTTTCAAGAATTTGTTTCGATATTTTTCGGGACTTTTTCAGAACTTTTAGGCATCTTTCAGACATAAAGTACATTATTACTTATGAACATTAACCTATGAATCAGGTGTTTGTTTTCAAAATTAGCGACATCAAAACCCCCGAGTGACAAGTTTGAGAAGTACGCGAGTAAATTTTTAAAAATTATCCGCAGTATTGGATCCGCCATTTTGAAAGTTTGGAAAATGATATAGGGTTCGTGATCAGCGACCCTGAAAAACCCCGAGTAAAAGTTTTGAAGTGAATACAAAGAATTAAAGAAAAATAAGTAGCCACATTGGATCCGCCATTTTCAAGTTGGAAAAAAACGTTGCTCTTTTTATTAAGACTATAAGGCCTTCCACGATTTTTTACTTAAACCAATTTTGGCGAGAATCGCCAAAGAATGCCTCCTACTTTTAAATATATTTTCATTGCGCCCATGAAACCGACATTATTTACTTTGTCCTTTCATATATCTACATACATATGCATAAATAAGTCTCTTTAATTTGCAAGCTTTATGAATGAATCAC
>NW_016157258.1:291434-361886 GCF_001687245.7 Rhagoletis zephyria | reverse complement strand
ATATGCATAAATAAGTCTCTTTAATTTGCAAGCTTTATGAATGAATCACTCTATGAATATTGCATACGGTTGTGCTCTGCACCTGTGAATACTAAAGTGCACATACATACACTCGAATCTGCTGAAAGCCTTCCCACAAATATGTGCCCATATGCATATATATACATATGTATATTTTTGCATTCATAAGCATGCTTATGCAATTACTCATACATATACATATATATACACATATATACATACTTATATCAAACATTGGTATGCTCTTTGTAAAAGTTTGTGCATTTTTTTTTACTTAGTAGGTTTGTGTGTGTTTTGTGCAGCCAAGTACACTTCAATTTGACGCATAAAAAGTGCAGAGCAACAAAATGCACAACTTTCTTTGTGTCACTCAATATTCAAGCGCTCGCGCAAAACTCACTCATTCTCGTACACAGACATACGCACATGCGATTTTTATATGTGTATGTATATAAGTCCATCACATGCAGTAGAAGCNCCTATGAATATTGCATACGGTTGTGCTCTGCACCTGTGAATACTAAAGTGCACATACATACACTCGAATCGGCTGAAAGCCTTCCCACAAATATGTGCTCATATGCATATACATATGTATGTATGTATATTTTTGCATTCATAAGCATGCTTATGCAATTACTCATACATATATATACACACATACATACATACATATATCAAACATTGGTATGCTCTTTGTAAAAGTTTGTGCATTTTTTTTTACTTAGTAGGTTTGTGTGTGTTTTGTGCAGCCAAGTACACTTCAATTTGACGCATAAAAAGTGCAGAGCAACAAAATGCACAACTTTCTTTGTGTCACTCAATATTCAAGCGCTCGCGCAAAACTCACTCATTCTCGTACACAGACATACGCACATGCGATTTTTATATGTGTATGTATAATAAGTCCTTCACATGCAGTAGAAGCGGCATTGGCGGCTGTTGGTCCACATATCGATGTTTCCCAGTAAAAGTATGTATGTAAGTAATAAGGCATTGGCTATCACAAACCAAACAGGTACTTTTAATATATGCCAAACTTTAAGCTGTTCTCTTTTACCCCGCCCTGGTTGTTCCGCATTGCACAATTTTTCAAGCCCCAATGCGCTCACTATAATACATTTACAACAACATTGGCACTACTACTTATCTTTGGACTATTTTTATTTTATTTTTTTATTTGCTATTTGTTGCATTTTTCTTGTTGTTGTTCTTACACTACTTTTGCGCTTCATAAAATATGAGTAGGTACCCACCCGCACAGGTGGTGCGTGCTGGTGGGTGGCGCAAAAGTGTGGCGGTTGGTTGCAAAGTTAACATGCGAGATGCATACATAGTACTTAGGACGACTAAATATGCGCATAATGTATGCTTGCTCTCTTTTAAGCACACACTAAAGTATTAAACATTTTATTTTTACTTCTAGTTTTTACCCTTTTTTCTGCTCTTTAAGTTTAGTTGGTTAGTTTGTTTGCATTTCGCTTTTCATCAAATAAAAAAAAAACTTTAGGCAAAACTAATATGTGGAAAGTAGTGCAAACATTTAATATTTAAAGGTGTGGTATGTGCTCGTGTGGAATAGCGGCTGTAAGCACAACTAAAATCCTTGATTATGAAACTTTAAATTAAGAGGAGAACTTTACTGGCTTTCTTCGCCTGTATCTAAGCCAGCTTAGTCCTGAATCGAATTTCAAATAACTTAAACCGCAACCAAATCCGTACTAAGTAAAGTCGTGTGAAATTGTGTGGGAAAATTTTCCTTCATACATACATACATACATATGTGCTTACATCGTAAAGCAAAAATAGATGGCTTTCGCAGCAGCGCACTTTTTTATGATGCATTTGTCTCTGAGCCTAAGTTGGCACTGTGCTTAAGAATGCTGGGGCTGTAAAGCCTAGTAGTATTCGCTTAAGCTTAGAACTCTCTGCGTGGTAGGGTGTAGGATTTATCAGTGATTTCGGATTCTTAAAGTCTATTTGCAACAACGATAACACCATAGTAAAATATGCACACAAAAAAAAATCAACATATTCGGGAAACTAGCGACCAATTATAGTAGACTTACGATTTAGTTTATCTCTTTGAAATAAGGACTTTTTAAAAGAACTTTATATAGATGGGTAACTCAGCGCTGAGCGGAGCTATTGAGCTGACTCCCAGTAGTGTGTCGTACTCTCAGACTCACTTCTAAAAAAAAATATGACTCAGTAACTCAATAAATATTCGCCACATAGTCGTTACTCAGAGTAAAGAATGAAAATAAAGTCGAGAAAATTGCGAAAAATTTAATAGTTGTGAAAATTTACAATTCGTTCAAGTTATTCCGCGCACTAGCTCTACAGCGCATACCAACTAATTTCCTCTCAACAGCACTGCAGTGCAAACCAACTGCACAGCGCTCATGAGCTCTACAGCACATACTTACCAACTATATTCCTTTTAACATCTATGCAATTTTGGGTGGCCCACTTAAGAAAACTTGACTCTATGCAATATTCATTATGCTGGATTTCCACTAAGCATTGAATTGTAAACATGATAAATGACAAAGTTGGGCATTAAAAAATAATCGTGAAATTTCGTTAAAAAAATAATCATTAACTTCATTTCTACATGGCATTTTTTTAAATGCCATACATTTTTTGTCATTTTATAGTACCGTATTGGTACCGTATACTCTTGATGAAGTGTCGCCACTTTATACCGCCAAGTACAAGTAACTAACTCAGTATTAGCTGGGTATATCTCCAGTCCACAGTTTTTTATTGACAAAGTAACTAATAATTCGCATTAGGAATTACTGTCCCATAGAAGCGGGACGAGGACTCATCCTGGTTGTAATCCTCTCTTTCAAATCATAACACTCTCTAGGGAGTAGTTGGTGGATGAGTCCAATCCGGCACTGGGTCTATTCGGAGAACAGTCATGGCTAATATCATTGCGCTTATGACTCGATGCGGAAATGGGTTCCCAAAATTCTTTCCAATTTTTTTAATAGAAATTATGAAAGGCATTCTGGTCCAAAGTCGCTTGGCTTAGTATGAAAATTAGTAAGGCGCTAGCTTGTCAGTAAAAATAATATAGTACCAGTGAAGAAGCCTTTGAAGTTGTTTCACTGCAGCCTCAAAACATATTTGAGTAATCAGACAAATGGAAACTATTTTCATTCAGATAATCGTTGACCTGTTTGGCCTTGCCTCATCGTACTTCTATTCCTCTTTGGTGGGGAATCGCTCCTGAACTGATTAGCGGACCAAACGAGTTCAGGGGCATATTCGAGGTAAGAGCAATCAAACTTTCCTTTGACTGTGAAGAACATCCATTAATGTCTTAACTGTATGAAGGAAGTCTGGTAGTGTTTTAAGCGTTTTGGTGGTTTTCATTTTAATTGCTCTAATTTTTAGTAGAAAAGTCAGCATCTCGAATTTGCAAGTTGGTCTCATTGTTTCAAATAACTATGTATTTCGTTAACTAGAATTGCTTACACTCCTACTATATTAATGCAACAATTTGTTTATGGTAGTATCTACCAACTAAGCTTTTTGAGACGTTTTTTTTTATTCTCTTAGTCACATATTTCTTGCATTCCATTTCTGTATATAAGTATAACTCAGCTTGCTCCTTCGCTTTATCGATTGCAGACTTATTAAACTTTCTCCTTCGTCGCCTTTGCTTTTGCTTGTAAAATTTCTTTGCGGTTGTTTCATAACCACTACTATGTTGTTCTGTTTTGCATTGGAATTCCAATTTCAATAAATGCAACGCATTCATTTCAACCTCATTCCTTTTCTCGGAATACTGAGTAGTACAAGGACATTGCTGCTTACCGTTTGGTATGCAAAACTCTGCTTCATTGCATTATTAAAAGCTATGCGTTAAAGAAAACACCGAACATCATGTATGTACACTTTGAAGAAAACAATTAGGCTTTTACAGAGAAAGTGTTGGCGACATGTACTTAGAAGAATGTACTATGTAGGTTGTTCTTATTGTTTTTAGTTTTTTTTCATTCAAGATGCATAGGCTATGTATGTATGTACCCAAAAGCTTCGTGCAAATATTTGAGTAGCGTTAAAGTGGTCGCAAGTGGAGGAAAAAGTCATGTTGGGGTTCGAGAAGGGAATGTAAAAATTCACATCAAACTTCTTCCAAGAACGGCGCAAATCAAACTAATCAGTTAAGTTGCATTTGGCGCTGAACCCATAAAATCAAGTGTCTTTCCTTTCAAACTGCAGCCAATTCTTTAAGTGCCATGGCTTATTCACGTCAAAATAGTTATTATTTATATGGCATGTTTCTCTTTTTTTATCAAAATAAGTTAATAACTAGCATAAAAATATTTCTAAATATCAGCTAATTCGGACAATTAATGCTGGTTTCCCAAATGCTCGACCCTTGCGCGACTTATCGACAGAAAACACGCATTAGAGTTATTTATTTTCATGCAAGTAATATACATACATATATCGCTAGCTTATAGTGAAAAGTTCCAAAGCCCACTTTTTAAGAAAATAATTATTCTTTTTTGACACTGTAGATATCATAAGCAAGAACAAAATACACGTAAATGGTGTTTAGCTGTAATGTTATCTACTACTCGTTTAATATGCCATTTAGTTAGAGCTGTACCTATAATTTGATCTATGAAAATCACACAATCCGGTCCCAAGGTATTACCATTTTAAGTTTGCTTTTCTTATTAAAAAAATTCAAACTCTAACATGGAAAATGTTACTCTTACGCCATGTAAAAGTACTATGCACGAGTACGGCCATGTACGATGTGGCGTATGAGTAACATTATTTTCTGCTACTATTTCATACAAAAAATTAGTTATGCACATTTTCATTTGACGTTTCACAACTTGTTTATTTATCCATCGATTTTCATCGTTATTAGCTCGATTTATTTGCAAAAGAACAGGCTTTAATTAATACAAATAAAAGAAAGTAGAAAACACTTGATATTATTTTTTAATTTTTTTCTTGCAAAAGTTTGGATTTTTTTTATAAAAATAAAAATCTCTGGGGGAAAATGGCCTGATCTGGAAAAATTCAGAAAGATGAAAAAGCGACATTTAACCCTTATTAGTCCTAAGGTTTAAAACTTAACCTTTTTAAATTTTGAATCCGATTTTTTCACTTTCCTTAGGTCCGAACAATCCAACTTTTTTTTTAGCTATAATGTTTTCTGCTAAAAAATAAAATTTTGTTTATCATTGAATTTTACATTCTAATTGAAATTTATACGTTAATTGTGAGCTTTAGGCCGGTTATTAAATAAAACCAAAATTTTAGTAGTTTATTTTAATTGAAATATTTTTTGGCTATTGTTACCAATTGGACCCAAGGGTCTCAAAGGACCCTATTCTCACATAACAGAGAAACTTTCAATTTTCAATGGGAGGAATAATTTGCCGTCGAAGCAATGTCGCTCAGTTCGCGGAACAAACACAGAGCAATGGAGCCAGCATTTCACAACGAACGGGAGTCAGCACAAAGAAGCGTGGACGATATTTTAGCCTCCTTACCTCCAGAACTACCTTGAGTTGCTAGAAAGCAAATATGGTACTCCTTAGCTGTTGCATTAACTCCTTCGGCTTTTGTCATTGCAACATAATTTTTATAACTTATGTACATGCACATACATACATAAATATATATGCATGTGTAAGCATGTATGTATGTATGTTTTTTATATACATGCATGTGTACATATATTCTCAATATCACTACCGCTGTGTACTATATGGTTTTAATTGCATATTCCTCCTTTTGTTTGTTTAATTTCAGGTTGGCAACTTGGCAAACGATGGCATTAAGTTGGCGACTGGCTCAAAGGAGCGACGCTGTTCCATGTCACCACATGACGGACTCGAGGAGGAGGCACGCGGTGGCACCTTACGCGCCCTATGGACGCATGGCGGTCCGACGGCCGCCTTTGTGCACATCGTGATTGCAATGTGTTTGCTGTTGCCGCGCTTGCTCTTGGAGGCTAGAATAATTGAAAACGGACTGCTGCCAAGAGGTAATTAAACAAAGAACAAACTACGGCTCAACGCCGGCCAAACCAAAGCAAACCACCAACGTAAGCCAAAAACGAAGTGTAAATGTTGACGCGCTGGCATTGGCTGGCGGTGGGCTGGATGGGCGATAGTCTTGGCTGATCTGGCGCTCTAGCATATACATACTTCAGGGATATATGTATGTATGCCTGTAGATATAAATATGTTTTTGTATAATCTGTGCGTATGTATGCGCGTGTTTACTGTCGGCGCTCCAACGTAAACACTGCGACTACATACGTATCTCTGTGTGTGTGTGATTTGAAAGCATACATTTACATTTGTCACATGTGTTGGTAGTCAACTTCGTGGCCATTTTGTTTGTTATCTCCCCCACTCGTTCGAGCAGCTAGTGCGGTCGGCCTGCTCATATGATGTTTGTCAACATAGTGGCCCCTGTGTTGATTGACTGGCTTTGGCCATGTGCGCTCGCTCGTGTGCATTCTGCCACCTTGGCGTTGATTGAGGTTTGACGGTGCAGTGGAAGCACAATAACACGGGAATTTCGATTGAGGAAATTAATATGGAGAGAAATTTTTTAACTCCAACAACAATCCGCTTCAAACGTTAACATTTAAATGCACAACGAGCTGTAAGCGACATTTTTTTCATAATTTTATTTTTGATGCATAGATGTATTTATAGTTGCACAAAAAAGCTCACGCACAAGCTTCTGCTCAACAACATAATTAACCAAAATTGAATAAAAAATGTGTTTCCCAAAAACAGGAAAACTTCGGCCGGCTGGTTGGTTTAATATGCGCAAATGCAATTAAGTTGGTGGTGGGTTTGGCAATTTTCAGAATCCGAGCTTATTCAACTTCATTAAGGTATTTATGTACATCAGTTGATTGACGTTTTCAATGTCATTTTGACGTTTTTAATTGCTTGCTGCCGTTAGGACGTTTTCTGGATAAAATGTTATCTTTCTCGACAAGGCCGTGCTTTCAAAAAGGAAATAATTCGAAAGAAAATTTTACTTCGAGATTCATTCTACAAATGGTATATTTACCAAGTACTTAGTTCAGCAGACGTTAAATGGAATATTATCGAAGAAAAATCACAAGAAATATCTTTCATTATTTCTGTCAGCCGAAAAAGTACTTTGCTTCTGCTGTAAATTTTCTTAAGAGCTGCAAACTGATTTAACAAATTTTGATAAAAGAAAATTTATATCAGGCATTTTTCGTTTTCCTTTAGAGATGCAAACAACCCTTTTAATGGAAATTCAACAATACACAGTATATTTTCTTTTTTGGATAGAAGGTGACCAGATTTTTGTGGCCAAAAATCGGGACATATCTAAAGCAGCGAATCTGAACATAAATTTTGTTTTTGGAATAAAAAGACATAACATCTTTTAATACGGTTTTATTAAAAAAAAAAAAAAGATAACTTACTATCTAAAAAAATATGTAAACCAAAATTTCCGTTTTTGTAGAACATTTCGATGGCTGAGTGGAAGATCGACCTATCTCGGCAGCCAGTTCGAAAACGCCCTATTTCAGCAAATTTTTCAACAACGCTCTATCTCAGAAAACTTTTCAAGAACGCCCTACTTCAGAATTCGTTGGTTAAATACAAAACCGCCATCAACAAAATCAAAACCGCGTATGGTGCATAAATTATTTTCTAGAGAGTAGAAAACACTTCATTTTTATAAAAAAAAAATCAAATTTCAACAATGAAAAAATCAAAAAATAGCAAATGTTTGCATTTTTTTAATTGCATTAAAGCCTGTGCTTTTGCCAAAAAATCAAGCTACTAACGATGAAAATCTATGGATAAATAAATGACTTTTGTATGCAATACGAGCAGGAAATAATGTTACTCATACGCCATATCATACTTGGTCGTACTCGTACATGGCGTATGAGTAACATTTTCCATGCAAACTTAAAATGCAAATATCTCAGGGAAAAATTACCTGTTCTAGAAAAATGGTGTACAGATCCCGAATATAAGACCAAAATATAAGTGCCTCCAGAATTTGACAAATGTCCAAAGCGGAAAGCTAATTTAAGGAAGTTGCTATTCTTTTGACTCTGCCAAATGTTTGTTCATTTTAATTTCTGAAGACAAAAGTATAAAAAAATATAAAAAACTGTATGTATTTGTGCTATGACCAATCCAACTGTAGAAAGGATTAAATTCATAAAGCGTATGCAAGTCCATTGACAGCGAATGAATATCAGCTGTGGCCACAGTGGCCAGCACTGCAAATTCAATCAATTGTTGGCAATTTAAATTTTTATTTCTCATTTGAATTCCCTCGCTTTGGCTTTTTATTTTGATATAGGTGTTGTTTGGTTCACCAACTGGTCGGAAATGATAATTTCTTTTTAATTAAAAATGCTTTTTTTCCAGTTAAGCGAATATTCGCTTTCCGGTCGATAATAATTGTATTTGTGCATTGTAGTTGTGGTTAGTGTTTAATTTGGTTTTTGCATTTTTATTGATATTAATGCAATTGCATTCACATATGTGTGCATTCCTACATATGTATGACACATTTTTATGACATCTCCTACATTTCCTGTTATGCAAGTGTAAATATGTATATGTTACACATGTAGAAAAATATTCGCACAGGCAAATTACATACATCATATGTGTACATAAGTGTATACAAGTATTTATCCTCCTTTTTACATTTATGTCATTCTTTCATCATCATTTCGATTTAACATTAATGCGACTGTTGCCAGATTGTTTTACGCATATCATTGCTATTCAAATAATACATTTTTTTTCCAACTCACACTTTTTTAATTTCTTTTTATGTTTGCTGCCCACAAATTCAATTTACTTGCTTTAAATGTAATTTTATCCAGTAATTTTTTGACAACGCCTACATAAATTTTTATAAATTTCAAAGCTTTCAATTGTATTGGCGGTTTTAATTTTTCCGCTTTTGCTTAGTTACCGAATAAAAAGCGCATCCAACGAAGTGAAAAATTGTGGTTTACTTTGATTGGCGAATTGCAAATTCGATTGTGTAATTGCTTATTATTCGCTCAGCTGCGATACGGTGGCGAGTAACAAAGACATGGTCTTCTACATGCATACATATGTATGTACATAGGATAGGTTAGAATGGTGCCATTTTGATGGCTTCATATGTTAGAACCACTCGGCGTGGTTGATAAAATTGAGTAAGGGGCTCTACTGTTTCCTGCTCGTTTTCGTCTCTGCAGCTTCTACAGAAGTTATTGTCGCCGATGCCCAGCCTTGTCGCATGGATACCAACTAAATAGTCAATGCCCAATAAGAGTGGCTGCGGGTCTTGCAACGTCAGATCTGGGTTTTCTGAATAGGTTGTGTGTTCTCTTAGGGTTGTACACGGGCCACATGAGTTCGGATATACGGAAGCCTGCCGCCGTGCGATTTAAGAAGATTGTGGCGAAATATGTCTATATATAAGGTTCAAATTGGGTTTGAGATTCGATCCTCGATCGAGACCAATGTGGAACTCTCTCTGGCTAATTTGTCTGCAACTTCGTTTCCGGGAATGTCGCGATGACCACGGACACAAACTAAGTCTAGATCGAGCTGATTACTTAATGAGTTTAAAAGCGTCTTACGCATCCTGATTAGTTTCGACCTTTTTGTAAAATACACCAAAGCCATAATGGTCGCCTGGCTATCTGAGAAATGGCTACGCGCTCGCTGCAACGTAAACCACTACGTTCCAAGGACGGCAGCTTTCAGCTGTAGCAAGTACTTCTGCCCGGAAAATACTTGAAAATTGGGCAGATAAATAGATCTCCTTAATCCCAGAAATTCAGAGTAAACGCCTGCTTCAACTCTGTGTTCTGTTTTGGAGCTATCGGTGTACACATGATGTATCCAGGCAGAGACATCAAGTTCCCCATCTCAGACGGCTCTCGACGGAAGAATAAGCCTGAAAGGCCTATGAAACTCTGCTTCTGGGCGTATTAAAGCAGTGGCCAATCGTTATTTCTTTTCATATACCCAGTTCTCTGCATCTTATAGGCGATAGTGAATTATATGAATGCATGTTGGCCTCTGAACTATCTAGGCATAGTTTACATGATTATACTAGTCCACCATACCAGAGAGACATAGCATAAGATCGGACATAGAACCGTTGAGTTCCCAAAAAGATTTTTTGAAAACACAAGCCATCGATATACCGATAGTATGGTCGATTTTTCCAACTTGAATTAGACCCTCTAAGAGTCTCCCAACCCTGAGGCAGTCAGGCAACCAGTCATGCGAAGTATTCACCCAGTTTCTGATGGTGACTTCTATGGCCGAGGGTAGGAATGCCTGGTCTGAGCCAACTCTGGCCAAATGGTCAGATGTCTCATTACCAATACTCCCCAGTGAGCTGGAACCCAGAGTAAAGCAAACTCGTTATGTTTATTTTATAATTTAATCCAGACTTGCTTTTCCGAACTAGTTTGGAAGTAGGTAGAGGGCTGGCCAATGCCTTAAGTGCAGCTTGGCTATCCCTGCAGACAAGGGTGATTCAGAAATTTTTGTTTTGTTCCTCGGGACTATGCTCAAAAGTTTCGTTTAGACGTCCGCGGCATCAACCAGCCTCCAAGGTTGTGGTACGTTGGCAAGTGCACAACTCAATAGTATATTTTATAGCATCTTCATTCGCCACAGTTCTGGCAACAAATCAGTTTTACCTGACACAGTGGTTCTCACGTACCCTCCCTCTCCACACGAGTAGAAGAAGGCGTAACCATCACCTGATTTCCAGGAAAGTGAGTCCCTAGAAGAACCGAGAGTGTCTCAACCTTAGGATCTGTTAGAGAGCCATAGGGCTTCTTGAGTGAACCCAGCTTTGAGGTTTGGTCATTTTTCCGAACTTTCACCAGCCTTGCCGTTTCACCCAAAAGTTTCAATCTTCGCAAAGCGAATTAGCCTTTTACTCTCTCTGATATGCTCTCGGTCCGACCGAGTATTTGTCATATAGGATGTTGGTACCACGTAACCCACTCACACTTAACTCGTACTTAATTACTGAGCAAACCCAGTGGCACTTATCCCAATTATTATCAGCGCCTTAAGACCCTTATTATACACTCTTTATACTAAATCCGAATCCATTAAGTTTATGAGTCAATAATCAAATTCCAGAAACACCACTTACCGACGTTTTGCGAAGATGCTAAGCAAGCGAACGAGTGAGTGGTCGTAGAAGAAAGAAAACATTTAAGTGCCCACTTCAGTCATTGGCGTAGCAATAAATAATTAATTTTGGCCCATTTTCTGTAGTTGAAACTGTAAAAGCAGCCATTGAGCATAAAATCTTTTAGAAGGCATAAAGCAGTTATGTGCCAACATTAGAAAGATACTATTCGTATAAAAGCAAAGCGCCTAAATGCTTATACACAACAATATATGCCCAGCCCTGCAGGAAATGTATCTAACTATAAAGTAACTTGAAGTTAATGAGGAAGGAACTAAAGGCAATTATTATCTGTATATTTTCTTTTAGGAAACCTAACTATATTTGTGTGGCGATGGCCGCAAAAAGTCATTTTTGGTGACAACTAATTTGGAACTAACTACTTCTGAATATCCATAAGAAAAATAATATTTTTAAAATTTTTTACATTTTTTAAAACATTTACACGCTTTTACTATGTTTCATATGTGTGTAATCAAATCTTGCAGTAAATTTTCAACCAACTTCCCGATGTTCTAGAGACTTGAAACATCAAACTTAGCACCTGATGACAATGCACTCTGAGTGATGAATTAATCCGTTAGATGGCGCAGGTGTCGGCATATATGAAAATCCCGTGTTTATAGTGCGATATGATTAATAATTTAAATGCATATTACCAACAGAAGAATCAATAACTCTACAAATATTTTGTCCGATAGGTGGCGCAGGAGTCGAGATATTTGGCAAATCCGTATTTCTTCCATACTTCGTCAAAATCGGTTTTCGCGGTTCAATAAATGACTATAAGTGACCATTAGGTCAAGGTACAGGGATGGTATTTCCAGGGATAGTATTCGAGAGTTTTAGGTTTAATTTAAGCCAAAGTGGAAGGTTCTAACACCTTCTATCAGCTTCTTAGATATTGCAAAATACGCGTTTTTTTTAACTTTGACCTAGTTTTTCTCAAAATCTTGAGCTAATGGATACTTTATACCTACGGATTCGTAATCAGCACAAAAACGTCTATCAAAAACAGCTTTAATATTTGCCGCAATAATTTTTTCCGCCATTTTGGTTCGCCTGTGTAATTTTTCCCTGCAGGGTAGGAATCATCTGAAAATCCAGCGCAGCAATTCACGTGAACGACTGTCGGCGCGGAAAATTAAGGCGTACTTGCTTAGTAGGTGAAATGTAAAGACCGGATTTACGCGGGTGGAAAAGCGCGTCGCTTTGTGTATACATCACAGCAAAGGCAACTTGTACAAATATAATAAAACTCTTATCATTATTCATGCTAAAGACTTAACGAGTTTGTTCACGCGCACATTTAACTTTTCCTTAGCTGTGTATGTATGTATGTATGTAGCTGTGACGTTCGCCGCCAATGATGCCTTGGCAATTTCCTTCAACGCTTAGCTAAGCGCTTACCTACCGCACATACTACTCGCATACCTACATTCATAGAATATTTTCTCAAGCACTCAGCATCCTCTTGGTTAGCCTGACAGCGCTTGGTCGTGCATATTTTTCCTTTTGTCGCCTTGCCATTCTATGCTCTTACTCCATTTTGTGCCTTTCCCATTTCAACATTTGGATCCTATACCTCCTTTTTGTTCGGGTTAATCTACAGCGATTTGGCGGTTTTTACAAGCCATTTGCCAACGCTGCCATTTTTGGCTAACCTCTTGACAGCTTAGATGTTTGTTTTTTTCTTTTATTTCATTTCTACTTTTGTTTGCTTTCTAACTGTACTTTAATTTCGTTCGCCGCACTTGTTTCATGTTCGTTGGATTGTTACGTTTTAGGTGGCGGCTCACCTAAATTTTTTTTCCCCCGAGTTTGATACTCTTTTTTTCCTTAACCGTTTCATAGCTTTGGTTTGGGTTGCTGTCAGCTCCATTTGTGATTTCATTTCTTTTTATTGTCTCTACATTTTTCTTTCGTACGTTCTTCTCCAAAAACCACTTCATCCCTTCGCATTTGATTTTAGGCCAGCAAATATCACCGCATTTCACTGCCGTAGAACGCTCTCTTCTTTTCTTGCGTTTGTTTTAACCCGCTCTATTTTCGTCTTTATTCGGGAAATTCTTACGCATGGAAAGGGCATGTAAGCTTAAATAAGGTGTTCCAATGCCAACTCTTGTTAATATCTATCAAAGTACGCATACACATCGTTTCACTTGAATAGGTAAACTTTTTTCATAAAGAACCCGCCATCACTGCACACCGATGATGGGTTCGAGTGAAGCCTTCACCATCATCTAGAGAGGAATGGGCGGGGTATACGTAGTATTTGGAACCATGAAAATTATTCATGGATGGTTCGCAGGTAAGTACAGGTACTTTGCGCGATGAACTCTCTATCAACCTCAAATTTAGATGCCTAGGCTAAAAGTGCACATCCAACTATATGCAATTCGAAAATTTATGAAGTTTCGAGTTTACTCCGGTCCGAACAGATCTCAGCACACCGATGCTGTGTCTGAGTGAATCCTTCACCACTTACGGCCCAATACAAGGACTAGTCGAGGTGTGGTACCTGGAACCCTAAAAGTTATTAAAGGAGTGATAGCGCTTGGATGGGAGGACAGATGGAAATGTCTTGTGTGAGGGACTCTCCTTCAACTTCATATTTAGGCTCCTGAAAACATTTTCTTTCCAAGCAGAGCATGGTGGAGGTAGTGGTAATTCTAATGGGTCGTTGTCTACCGTCTAAACCATACCAAAAGCCTGGACCAACCACAAAAACTACACGAAATTCGCAACCCGCAGTGACTGGATTCGGGGAAGTTATCTGACGGAACAAAGACAGAGTTGGAGATGAGTGAAGGGGTTTTTGATTCAGCAATTCACTCTGAAGCTATCCTTATGCCTGCCAAATCTTGCAACGGTTTTTCAATCGGAAATGTTTTCGCTTAAGGAGGCGACAAGGTATGTACTTAAAACACCTTACGAGATCCTCAGTTACCTAATGAGGTGAAAATTTAGATGCTATCCTATTCCTTGGTTAGGCGGCAACTTCTGGGTGACTGTAGGAGAGAATAGGCCTCAAGTTTTTGATAAATTAGAAATTACCATAAGTGCACATAGAAGCATACATGGGTATGAGACGTCAGATAATATAGCGCGTTGTGGCACTGGACGCGGTAGACATGAGCCTCGCTTAGGGAAATCAAAAGAAAAATTTACTAAAATAGCCACTTCAGAGCAAAGCAGAGGTGGAGTTGTATTGGATCGTAGAAGATTCCCGGACAGACCTGGAATACCTTTGACCGTCATAAAATCACAGCTTTGTTAGGAAAGAGTAAGTAAAGTAAAAGGTCAGGGCAAATCTTTTCACAGGCACTACCGCAACTGTGAGGCTCCGGGCTTAAAGGGGCCAGTTGGGCAAGTTTGCCGTATCTCGGGGATTTGCTATTGGTTGCATAGGGGTAAAATATATTAGAAATGATGTTTCTAAATTTTTTAAATCTATCGTGGACCGGGTTCTGTAATTGGGTCCTACCGCATTAGATAAGTATTTGTGTAGCTCTAACCACTTACTCAATAGTTTCTCGGCGGTATGTATGTACATTAAATTGTAGCGGAAAAAAAATTCACCGTACACCCCTGGGTCTAATGTATTTTTGCAAGGTAATTTCGAAAATACATGTACGTATATGTATATTTTTTTATTGCTGAACATGGGTTTCGCCTTTTAACATTTTTCATCATACTTTCGGTATTTAAAGTCGGATATTATGGTAAGGTATATCGATGTCCTTGTCTCGAGGAGATATTTTTTTTTGTTCCAAAGTTCGTAGAGCTGAAGTATCCCGTTCTAGTACTTACCCACTAGATCTCGGGTTTTGTCACCCTTACGTAACACCCTAATGTCATTTAATTAAAGCTTGCCAAAAAGCAAATCAAAAAAAATAACAACCGAAATTTCCTCGCAAAAATACCTTAGATTCAGCGGTTTACATATAAATACATACATACATATAAATGCTACACATACAAATGTACCTATTATTTTGAGCAGCAGTGTAGGTACATCCCACATCTCATTTTTCCCATTTATCGCGCCCGTCTCCTGGCTCTTCTTAGCGTTGTTTTGCATTGCGTTATTTTTCTACTCAACTCACTTAAGTGCATTCTAAGTTGTACTCAACACGCACTCAACTCGAGTCGACAGCATTTGTGTAACTAAATTATTTTATGCGCGTGCTTAGATAAGCAACTTATCCTTTTTTCCTTAACCTTTTTATTCAACTTTTTCTCAAAGTGTGTGTGTGTGTGTGTGGCATTTTTCTGTCAGGTCGCACATTTTGTTTTGTTTGCTTGCTTGGCGTTTCTTTTGCGAATAGCTAATGTTGCTGTAATCGTCTTTTCATTACCCTTTCTACCACTGACGTTTGTTTAGGTTCTNTGTTTTGTTTGCTTGCTTGGCGTTTCTTTTGCGAATAGCTAATATTGCTGTAATCGTCTTTTCATTACCCTTTCTACCACTGACGTTTGTTTAGGTTCTTGTGAGCTCTTGCGTTTTCCTTTTTGAATTAGCGCCTTTTTATTACAATTAAAATTACATCATTTTAATTCATACTTAAGAGTTTTTACTTAAGCGCTCGTATTTTTCGCCCGCTTGCTTATGTATGTATTAGTAAGTTTGCCTTAAATAACTGAGAACATTATAATCAGCAATTTTATCTGCATATCTTGCTTTGTGACTATAATTAAAAGAAATTACAAACAATTATCGGCTTTTGTATAAATCCTTAATAGATGTGGTAATTTCTGGGTTCTGGCCAAAATAAGAGGAATAACTTTGGTAATATTAAAATATCTATTCTAAGAAATTGGGCAAATGAGTGTTGACGTAATAAATATAATTTATTTGAATTTGCAAAGTTGTATTTAACTGTAATTGTATAAAGCCTATATTTAAAATATGTAAATTAAAAACTTTTTTATGGACTTGCAATGAAAAATCTATTTGTGTATGTATAAAAGATACTTTCCCTTGAGATTTCATTCAATTAACTCAAAGTCAAAGTCTCTGATATCCAGGCCCATCGTGAGGAGGGGGAAAGGGGTGAACCGTCCCGGGTCCGGCCTTTTTAAGGGGCCTGCAATAGCAGAACCATAACTTTTTATTATTTGTTTACAATGTAATTGCTCCTCCGTTATAGGCTTTTATTTTAACCGATTCGCGCTGTTTGCTTCTGACGCAAAAGTGTGATTTTTCAGTCCGAAGCCCAAGTTTGCTCCCCTCTGATATCTATATATTAATGTTAGTGTTAATATATAGACATTAGAGGCCTTGGATAAATTTTGTCCGCCTTCGTTAGGTGGTTCTACCGAACCAATTATGAAACTAAAAGCCCAATATGAAAGGTATTTTTCTGTAGATTATGAGAGTTTTTATGCTTCGGAATTGCTTGGTTTTTAGAATTTTTTTTTGTGCTTCGAAGACGTTAACCAACTAAGACCAAGCACGCATACGTGAACGAGACAGTTACGAAGACGAATACGACCACGAAGACTAATACGAATACGAAAGCGAATATGAAGGCGAAGACGACTGCGACTGCGACTGCAGAAACAAATACAAAGGCCAATACGAATACGGAGACCAAGCGAAAAGCGAATACGAATACGAATACAGACAAATACGAAGACGAATACGAGTATGCTTATGAAACCGAGGATGGAAATGCAGAAAATAATAGTGATCGAAAACGAAGATGGAGATGACTACGAATACAAAGACAAATTTGAAGACTAAAGGCCAATCTAGATAGATCTTTCGCGTTACGTGCGCTTTCGCCACGTTTTGATAGCAGCGCGTGTAATACTGGCACTTGCTACGATGAAGGCTTGGCAGCAAATGCTTTGCCCCGTAAATTAACATAATAGCGACAGATAAATTGATATTTCACATCAATAATTGCATGAGAAACGATTTTTCTTGCCCGCCTTTGATTAAAAAAGGAAAAAAAATTCCCACAGTTTTAATTAGTAAAAAAGTTGATAGTTTGCCATATTCCTGCTTTCATAGTCAGCTGCTGAAGCGACACGTGGACGGGCCTTAATGGTGTATGCCAACCTATGAAGTTATGAATCCTCTTTCCTGGCAGGAAAATCTGTCACTTCATTGCCCACGTCGCCACTGTGACCCGGTACCCAAATTAGCAAAATTTGTTTCCTGCATTCGATAAGTATTAAAAGTTTAAGACAAGTCGTTACTTTTGGGTTCTTCCGACCATCTTTTGTTTGCCTTCTGCTCAAAGTAGAGTTGACGTCAGACAGGGAGCTTCCTTCCCTCGCAAGCTTATCCTTGTATGTATGTATTTATTTGTACCCTGGCACTCACACAATTTGGGCAGTTGACTTTGAAGCTATCTTATTGACGACTTTGATACACTCTATCGCAATTTTGAGGAAGTTTCACAGCATTCCACTGACTTAAAAGCAACTTGACTATCACAGTATATGGTTACTGAAAGCAGATTAAAAGAAGATAATAATAAGCCATAGTTCAGTTTCCTGTATGTCCGCAAACTGCTTGGAAGACACGACAGTGGCATGGTAAGGTAACAGCAGGCTAATGAGAGATCTCTCAAGTGCCTCCCACTCCCTATCCTTAGATTTATTTGGGGGCGTTTTGTAGACGTAGAGGGCGGTAATGGCCTTGCAGGCACCCTCCTCTGCGTTACTTTGCCAAGTTAGATTCAGGTTCAAAATGACGAACAATTATTTCATTTCCTTTGAGAGCGACAAGGTTACGTCTTGGGAAATTGGTTTTCCTAGTAAAGAGAACCGTGACATTTTTTCCGGGTAGACATTCAGTCCATATGCTTTCGGCCAAGTGCCCACAATACTCAAGATGTTATGCAGCAGTTCGCCCAGCGCTTGTGGTTGTTGACTAATTGTGGTGCAACTTTTGCCCTGTAAGCGCATGACTAAGGTGTTTACCGTTAGATTCCAGCGAAGTGGGCAAAGTACATCTCCTTAGGGATTGCTTCTTATCGGAAAAGGATTTAGGTAAAGGGCAGCCAGGGAAGTGTGTATCAACCAGAATCTTTAGCATTTCGTCTACTCGCCATTTGGCTTCCGAATGTAATTGGGAGAAAAGGGACACTCTCTATTTCCAAACGTTTCTCAATATTGTCATGGAAATTTTTTCATGAGTATCTTTAGCTTCATTGTTGTTTTTTACTGCAAAATTTCTATTCGTACCTCGTCTTTGTAGAAATAAGTCCTTTTGACTTAATTTTTCCCAGACATAAAAGAATCACGTAATTGGCCTGTTTGCCTATTTTCTTTTGGTCAATTCCTTGGATGATTTATTATTATTTTGTTATTATTGTTCATACACATCTTCCAAAGTATCAATCAACTGCTTAGGAATTTCCTAAATTTTTTCTCAGTTTTACATAATGACACACTTCATGTACAAATCTACGAGAAACAGCAAATCTCAAAAGTAGGGAATTAAAACAAATTGAATATTTCCACTTGTCGTANCCAAAGTAGCAATCAACTGCTTAGGAATTTCCTAAATTTTTTCTCAGTTTTACATAATGACACACTTCATGTACAAATCTACGAGAAACAGCGAATCTCAAAAGTAGGGAATTAAAACAAATTGAATATTTCCACTTGTCGTACGGAGGAGCGCAGAGCACAGCAACACTTGAAACAAGCTGCCACTCAAAGTTAACGGCTAAATTTACCAACAATATCGAAGGCAAGAATCTTGCTGCTGCTGAGATGATTGCTGTGTTGAGTTGGAAGCATTCGAGTGAGAGCAGCAGCACAGTTGTAGAGGATTTGCGCGCAATTTACAATTGAAACGGTAGATATCAAAAAGAAAATGAAGTAAAAATGAGATTAAAAATAAAAAAATAAAAGAAAATTTATGGCTGGGCAACGTGGGCGGCATTTTAAATCATAAAAATCTGAGATGTGTTGAGCACAAAATAACAGCGTAAAAAGCAACGGAAACACAACTTGATTTTACCAAGAAAAATGCAGCAGTGCGCCGCATGTCGACCACTGCCACTGCCTTGCCCGGCTGGTCAGGGCGGTCATAAGCGCGCTCAGTCATAAGAATCAACGAACTGTTTATGAGAGAAATGTGTACTACTTATATGTATGTGTATATTTTCTATTGTACATATGTATTGATTTAAATCGATGGCTGCAGTTGGATGTCAGCGAAAAGGAAAACGGAAGCTAAGATAGCGGAAAAAGTAAGCGAAAATTGCAAAAACGTTACAGATTCACAAGTCAGTAAGTACATATGTATGTAGCTACTAATGTGTGTAATGTACTACAAGAAAAATTTTAAAAATAAAAAGAAAAAAACGTATGACAAAGGAAAAAGTGTCAGATAATAGAAGGCAGTGAACAGGCAAAATTGATCAATAAGCAGAGTTAAACACAATCTGTACAAAACTCTATACGAGTCGAGGAAAAAGAGTGCATATGCCATGCTGGTCACGCTGAGATATTACAAAAGCAGCGGCTTGCTGGAACATGGTTGGCATCACAAGCAGTATTGTACTGAAATGCATATACATACATGTATAGTTTATGTTCGAAAGAACAGAAGAAAATATGATGTAAAAAACGAGCAAAGTAAAAGCGCTGCATATTGAGGTAGTCCAACTCCATGGAAATACGTGCATATGTATGTTTGTACATTAGGCATATGACTTTTTTGTTAATTAACTATACATATTACATATGAGAAGAGGACGAGGAGTGATGGAAAACCAATAAAAAGAAATAAAAAAAATTGTACTGAAAAAAATATATGTATGTATATATATATGTATATATCTGGCCATAATTTTGAAAGTTCTCTAATTCACTTCATACCTCTTGCGCATAAATGATCTATAACTTTGAACTGAATGCAGCTGTAAATCATTCTCTCATCATAGACTAATGACAAAACCCGTCACCTTTGGTTGCTGAAATTCACCGATTAGCCAACGCGTTCAAGTGCAGGTAAGTACTCTTTTAAGCACAAAAGGTATGAAGTGGCTTAGAACACTTTCAAAATTATGGTTACATATATGGAACATTCCTTGTGCATCGAATTATGACAGCGATGAAAAATTAGTTAAAACTTTTTTTCTAGTGTTGCCAGATCATTTTAGAGCCGGCTTTTGGTCATTTATGCTTTACGAGCGGCTTTGCTATAGCTTTCAAAAAGGTTTCTTTGGTAAATTTCCGCCGATTTTAAGATCCCTTGTTCGTAAAAAAAAGTCGTAAAAGAAAATTTAGATAAAAAGGTTTTTTCTTAACAGCGGTCGCCCCTCGGCATGAAAAACAGCTTCTCGTAAAAATACAACACCCGTTTGGAGTCGGCGTAAAACTGTAGGTCCCTCCCCTTTGTGTGACAACATCAAGGCGCACACCACAAATTGGAGGAGAAGCTCGGCCAAACACTACCATATGTGTAAGCGCCAATCTATTATTATTATTATTATGTAAGAATACAAAGACAAATTATTTATTAGAAGCATTGTCTTTTACACACTGAAAAAAGTAATAAAAACTCTCAAAAAAGCAAAATCGCTACTGCGAAATAATGGTTTGAAAAACCGCATAAATTCAAATCCGCATAGAAAGAGACCTAAGTGTAATTTTTTTTTCTTGAATTGTGCATAAAAACTTTAAACTTCATTTTCATACAAAGTGAACAAAAAATTTTATCACTTAAAATATTGCGAACATTGTAAAAAATAAATGTGTGCTATTTAAAGTAGTAAATGTTTTTTCTTGCTCGGGAGTTCTTACAGGAACTTTTTGTAAGAAATTTTAGCAAAAAAGTAATTTTTCACGCAGGTATATTTAATTTATAAATGCCATATGCCTAATGTATGTACATATCTACACTCCCATGCAGTTGAATAGTATTTTTTTAATTTAATTTTCATTATTTTTCAACTAAAATATTTTTCAATTAAAAACAGTTCACTCTCTAACAAAAACTATATAACGCAATTTTCAAAAATTTTAACATTTTTTTGAGTATGCAGTTTTGAATTTTAGTAGTACAAGTTTGAAGTAGCCACAAATTAACATTAATTTTTGACAATTCATGCGGACTCAATTTTGTGAGAAAAAGGTTGGAATTTTTTATGAACATTTTATGTATTCAAAAATAACCCAGAAAGAAATCGAAAAATCATTGTAGTAACTATTCAAGTGCATGGGAGTGTATGTCCACATTGAGAAAGTCCACATTAAAAACAAGCTGCAGCATTTTAAGTCTGAACAGCCAGTGACTGCTACAATCGACACAACAGACAACGGTTAATGGCTTTAAACAAAAAACAGAAATACAAAAAAAACAAGTCCATTGTACACTTACACATGGAAACAAAAGCACACCAACATACGAGTGCACACACATATACACACGTATGTAAGTTTGCTGGTATCTTAAAATTTTTAAATGGAATGAAATTGTGAAAAAGTGGAGTTAAAACTACTTAACGCCGAACATAGCATGTTGGTACATAGCGCCGCTCGAGAAGCTGGATAATATGACAAGCAACGCCTGGCTGCCACCCACAACTTCATCGAACACACTCTAATAGCATTGAATGAAAGTGGCAACGCTGATAATTGGCAGTCATTCCAGTGCTGCTCTGCTGCACGACGACACGCCACACATTGCATCGTTGCTTCCGCCGCTGGCACAGCGCTCATAGTGGAGCTTATTGCGGCTTAGAGCTTCGCATTACAAACAGAATGTGAGTGCAACATGCCATTTTTAATTCACAACAAATGGCGAGGTTGTGGAATAAATGGTAGAAGGCGAAAAGTAAAACAAAAAAAAAAAAAACTTAAGAAGCAGCCAAGAGAAAATACGCAGTGAGCATATCGGCAACCTCGTTTATCACTTCTGTGGGTGGGTGGGTACGCTTCGTTTGGCCCAAGCTCAGTTGGTTGGCCACTGGCTTGTCAGCGGCAGCTGAGCTCACTGTTGTTCGCTTTATTATGGTTGCTATCAGTGTCGTCATCATTGCCAACCAACACACGATAATGCTCATCGACATCTCCGATGTCTAGCTACATACTCATGTATTTAAAATTTAATACATTGTGGGCTGTCCAAAGTTTTCTTCAGTGTGAATGCCATGTTTGCAAAAGGTGTTATCGTGCAAATTTCTTCTCAAAATTTAAGTGTGATTGCTGCTTTAAAAACTTGACGATTAACGTTGAAAAATGTGGTTAATCTGTGGAACTATTCGAATATCTGTTCGGATATTCGTAGGTACAGATAAAATTCGGATATCCGGTTAATGTCCGTTGATTTGACTATTCAAATATTCGAGTATCCGGTTATTCGGGTATTGAAATATTCGGATTTTTTAATAAGAGATTCGAATAATCGATATCTGGGTTATACGAATATTAACAGAATCAAATGTGGAACGAATTTCCGTTATACCTTGTAAAATTGTGCTTCGGAACCCAACGAGTTTCGGCGTTGTGTACCAGCTACCAATTTGGTTCTATTATTTTTGGTAGAACAGTTGCTTTTCGACTGCCCCACCGCATCAGTTAAGCTGACTTACTAGTATTTTATTTATTTGAGCATTCAGTTTGTTGAGGAAGCGTGAATTCCTGAAAATTTATGAAAGGCAAAAACGATTTGCACTTAACAAAATATGATTTAATTTTTTTTTTTTTTTTTTGTTCATCTGTAAAATAACTTCTGTGCACAAAAAAAGCCTGAGTTAAAGTTGACTTAATACATTAATATTAACACACTTCCCCGGTATGTAAATCATGTTATACTGCATTTGCATATATGTGCGTATGTACATTAAGGTGCATCACCAAAAAAAAGTTGCGGTTTTCGCCGCGGTTAAAAATGTAATCATATTTTAAGACTTCTGCAAAATATTTCAGAAAATGTTGAAGATTTATGTGAGCTAGACCGATTTGAAATTATCTCATTATTTTAATTAATAATCGTTAATAAAATTTTAAAAAATTTGTATGCAGATCATCTGTGGTGATTTTAGAAAAAATATTTTTAAAAACTAATTTTATTTATAAAAAAAAGTCGAATTTTTTAGTTATTTCCAAATGAGCGCAGCTCAGGTAAATATTATAATTTTTCCGAAATATCTTGGCGGAAGTCTTAAAATAAAATAAAATTTCTTATTCCGTCGGAAAAACGGTAAAATTTTCTTGCACCTTAATATATGTACATACAATACATACCTACCTACATGTATGCGTTTATATTTATATAGATATTTTTGCATTTGCACATTCCTTGTTCATCAATATTTTTATATACCATAATAGTATGCATATCTGGGATCATAAAACAAAGAAAAACTCATAAAATGATAAAGCATAAAAAATGCGCGAACGATATAAAAAAGTGTTGATGGCATTTCGATGTAAATCATTTATGATTCCTTTTAAAATATGTTTTTTAACGACCAGCAAGGGCAGCGCAAAAATATTGAAATAAAATTTCTGATTTATGATTTTTTTTCTTTATTCAGTAGACATGAGCACGAATGCAATTCGAAAAGAAACAGATTAACTAGCTAATATATGTATTTAAAAATTTTCTTTAAAAGCTATTTCAATGCAATAAGAATTTCTTTCATAAATGAGGCAAGAGGTAAAATCTCATGAATCTGAATGGGAATGATTTGCCATAAAAATAAAAATATTAAATTCTAGCTTTTGAAGTCGGTGGTGTTTTCTGCTTAGAATATACTTGTTGCGTTTAATATTTTATATTTTAACGGAAAATACATATATACTTAGTTATCCATATCTTCATATTTCGTAAAAGGTGTGAATAAGTTAACTAAAATCTTCTTAAATCTCTCTCCTCTGAAATTGTGATACGCTTTTTTTTTAAATTAACTGATGAACTCAATGAGTTTGATTGCTCAAACACATGGCAACCCTCCTAAATAAAGGTCAGAAATACAGAGTTTCCAAACCCATTTCGTTTGATACCCACACTTTAATAATTCTGTTAACTTATTAAACTTTTTAAACAGACGGCAACCCTCTTGAAACCTCTCAAAAAAATTATAAGTGCTCAAACTAAATATTTCTTAACACGCTTTCGTTTGGCACCCATATTTCATATAACCTGTGTAAAAGTTAACTAAGTTCGACTTTTCTAACAGGTGGCAACCCTCTTCAAAAGTATTTTAAAGCTAAAACTTCGTTAACTCTCCTGCGTCTGACATTGCGATACATATTTTAATTAACTAATGAATTAAGTTGAATTTGAATTTTTAAACATGCGGCAGCCCCGCTAAATATAGTTCAAAAATAAAGATTTTCTCAACCCCCCTTCGATTGATACCCATATTTTAATAACTCATTTAACTTATTAAATATTTTGAATTTATTTTTTAACAAATGGCAACTTTCGTCCAACACCTCAAAAATTTTATTAGTGTTCAAACTAAGGATTTCTTAACACTCTTTTGTTTGACGTCCATATTTTGATATTTCATATGTTTAAGTTAACTAAATTCGACATTTCAAGCAGGTGGCAACACTCTTCAAAAGATTTTCAAACTAAATACTTCCTTCTGAAATCACTTTCGTTAGGCATCGATTTACTATTACCTATGTCTCTCACCTAATTTCCTTAAATCAAGTTGAATTTGATATTTTAAACAGGTTGCAACTCTCTTATAGTTAAGTTAAAAAATAAAGCTTTTGAAACCCATTTCGATTGACACACATTTTGTAACCGTTGATTTAATTTTTTAAATAATTTGAATTTAATTATTTATTAGGTGCCAGCTCTTTTCGAAAAAGTAAATTTTATTGCACATCTGCAGTGCAAGTTTTTAAATTTGACATCTAATTTTTTGAAAATCGAGCAAATGGTGCAGATCTTACGTTCTGGACGAAAAATCTCTTCGCGTTTGGTGCTTACATGCTTTGTGTTTGGCCGAGTTTCTCCTCCACTTTGTGGCATGCGTCTTGTTATTATTACAGAAACGGAAAGACCTACAGCTTTACGCCGCCTTCGAACGGCCAATGGATTTTATGAGAAGCTTTTTCATGGCAGAAATACCCTCGGATGTTTGCCATTGCCTGCCGAGCGGCGACCGGTGTTAAGCAAAAACTTTTTTTCCATATTTTTTTGCGACATTGCTTTGACTAGAGCTTGAATCCAGGTCATTCGGAGTGGTAGAACATACCTCTAACCCTTCGACTGCAGTGGCCAACAACACATACAAGCTAGAAAAAAAAACAAGCTGTCAAGCGTAACGCTCAATGCTTTTATGAACCCTTGGGTGCCGTGGAACCCACTTTAGGAAGCTCTGTTGTACAGCACCCTTAGTAGGTAGGCATGGCGTATGAGTGATGTGGTTAAATGCAAAGTGGGGATATGGAAATGTCATATTGAAACGGTAGCAAAACTTGAAAAACTATAAAATCCACCATGAATACCACTTTCATCTGGAGTAACTATCGTAGAAGTTAATTTATCAAAAAATAAAAATCACACGAAAAACATTTTTCATAGAACGTTCAATTCTCTATAAAAATATGCATTTGTCATTGATGTTCCCTTATTTGGTTCAGAGAAAGAGAAAAGAGAAATATATGATTTCGGCGCGGTTTAATTTAAAAGTTAAGGGTTTTTTTTTTTGGATTCGATATATTGTCAAAGCAAAACCTAAAACTTAATGAGGCGGCAGCAAAAAAAAACCTGGAAAATAACGCGCACCCTAAAGTACATAAATTCAATCAACATACATACTTATGTAAGCGATTCTATAACTATTACCTAAATAGCCGTCGCTTGAAAACTAAAAAGAACTTTAAAACTCCTTAGTAAAACACCGTCCTGTGTGCATTCCTACAAATACCTAACTTTGCAATACTAAATAGATACCAAATAAGACAACAAAGTGGCGTTCTTTTATAAACAAAGTGAAACAGTGTTGCTTGCTTTTCTGCTTCCGCCGGCTAAACATTTATAACTCGCTTTTGTTGCTATTCTACACAGTTGTCAATGTTGCAATTGCGTACCATTTTATTACCGTTGCTGCCCAAGTTGACAATTTTAGATTACGTAATATTATTGTTGTTTTTATTTTCTCAGTTATGCCTTTCATCGCCCCGTTCGGCGATGTCAATGTTTCACTGGTCGTTACGTAGACTGTATGTGTGTGCTTATACATACATACATACCTTTCCGAAGCATTGGCAGTTCATTGGCTGCTCATTGTTATTATTGCTGTTGCATGCTTTGTTGTTGCTATTATTTAAGTAGCGGACACTTGCGACCGTCTGCTCATCTTGCTGATTGCAAAAGTTTTTACTTTGTTTCTTTTTTTTTTGTTATTTGCCCCAACTGCATTTAATCCGCAACGAAAGCAACACTTTTGCAACGATTGAAAAGACACTAGCGCTTTTGCATTGCCTTTGCTGTGGCGTTCTACAGTGCGTATGGGTAACATTGTTGGTTTGATGGCAATAAGTACGAGTAGATACATATTTCAAGGAACCAGTTATTGGAAATTGTCAACCAGCATAGCCCAAGAGATCGGCATCTGAACGGCAACCAATTTGCATATCAACAAAGCAAAACTACTAATCAGGTTCACTTTAAAAATGGAAAAAGCTCTGGAATCTATAAACATAGCCCTTTCTGTATTTAAAGACATTTTAAGGACTGTTGGCAACACATCATACAAGGGTGTTATCCATGCGAAAAATCAATCAATACGGTTTTGGGAAGCATGAAATACTGGGCTGGACGCCGAGGCATGAGTGACGTTATGGCAATGAATAGGCGGAAAGCTTAACAATATACGGAGCCTGCACCAGGGTTCTATGGTCCGGTACTCTTTTGTGGACCAACTAAAATACATACAAGTGAAACTTTTTCTTCCCATTACCCGTAAGCTCACCATTTGATAAAAAAAAAATAATAATATTTTGGCGCTTACAATTTTTCTTAGTGTTTGGCCGTAGTGTAGTGTCTTGACGTTATAACACAAATGGAGGAAACAGACACTTTTTTGCAGCGTTCGAACGGAAAAAAGTTTTAACGAGAAGCATTTTTAAAGGTTCTGGTAAACGATAAGATTAATTCGCACTCTCATGAGAATGAATATTTACGATAATAATCGTGGAGAAAAATATCCATTCTCATTCCTAGTTAGACGGTGAGAATGAGTGGGAACTCCTTTCCTTATGAGAATTATTACCGTCGTTTACCAGAACCTTTAGGCAGAAATACACTCGGAGGTTTGCCATTGCCTGCCAAGGGGCGACCGCTTTTAGAAAAAGCATTTACTCTTTTGAATCGGCCCAGGGACCTAGGATCCACGAAGTGGTAGTACGTACCTCTATACATTCAGCCAAGGTGGCCGCCCTGCATAATAATGAAAAATTACCTTAATCTTAATCTTTATATCCGTATTCATCTTCATCTTAATCTAAATCTAAATCTTAATCTTGGTTTTAAGCGTCGGTCGCCATCCCATCCCGTCTTGTGTGAATTTTTTGTTTCATCGGAGTTTGGAAATTCATATCAAAAATATCTGTCGAGCAAAACAAAAGTCGAATTTTAGAAACGAGAAACACCTCCAAAGCATTATCAATCTCCATACTCCCAATAAATACCTGCATATTCCATTATAAATTTATCCTTCTTTGTTTTCCTTGTGTTGTGTTTTCTACTTATTCCTTTGTCTGCACCATCGCTTGGTTCGCATGTTCCTCTCATTTCCCGCCAACATTCACTGGCACTCCATTGTGCTGTGCTCGAGTCAATGCTCTAGCATCTTTCGCTTATTTTCCCCCATTGTGTCGCTACGCTAAGCGCAAAAATATTGCAAACAAATGGAAAATTAAAATGTAAATATTCTCATACAAGCTTACTTGTGTACATATGTATGTACAAAAGTATTTTCTCAGCACATAATCAACTTTTACGATATCCTTTATAACGATAACTACAATATACCGCTATGCGCTTCATCCATTTGCACTCAATACTGGCTTAGTTGTATACATAAATATTTTATGCTTGTTTTAGTGGTGCCGTGGTGTGTGGTAGTATGCGATCTGATGTGATGAGACCTCAATGGGACAATCAGCAGTGCAGCTGTTTGTGGGTACGCACATCATACAAATGGTGCTTAAAGTTGCTGTTTGCTGTTAGGAAGCCACCAATATTGTGTATTCCCACCGTATGATTGCTCTTGGTCAACGCTTGGCTTCATTATATACATTATGATCCCAGATAAGCTTTGACTTTGATATTATTGCCAAAGTTGCGAACATACATAGCTTCCAATGATCAATGCTGTGCTGTTGCATGTAGCTTGCCACCTGGCTATGTATATGGTATGCCTGCATTCCGTCCCAACTTTTCTCCCTCCTCCTTTTGAATTGCTCTATGGGCCATGATTGCCCGGATTTGTTTCATCCAATACAACAAATGATGATGATTTGTTAAATTTCGTCTTGTCGGCTTTGTGAAAGCTGTTCTGGCAAGGCAATAATGCGAGTACTTAATATATGTACAGAGACACATACATACATACATGACTGCATAGTGGCGACTTACCATAAAAGAATAGAAGCTTACATTAACTAAAGGCAGAGTTGCGACAAACATTTCTCTTTCGGCTCATCTCAGCTTGTGTGTGCTTCTAAGCTTATTTGATATCGCCTACTAAGCGGACGCTTTATGAATGACCACTAGCACAAATTTGTACTTTAGTTTATGCACACACACACCAGTACCTCATTTCGGCTACTTGCACATGCACTTCGAAGTGCTGCATATAAATTTACCGTCAGCGTAGAAAATTTCACAGGTAGAGTAGTATGTATCTCCATTTTGGCCTTTCGCCCACTCACGTGTACTTGGCACATAAATAATGGCTACTTCTTCGAGGAATTACTTTTATTTATCAAAACTCATGTTTGAGCTTGAGAGCTTATAAATATGTCAAGTGGAAAAAGCTTTGCCCATCAAAAGGACACACCGTGCCGCCTAAGTGGGCAAAAATCGAAAAATTCGTTGTTTGCAATGTAAACGTGTTTGGTATTTTTGTAAAGTAAATTTATCCACTAAAAAGCATTAAACAGAAATTTCCCTAAAAAATGAATAATATACCGCCAGGAGGCCACTAAAGTTGACAAATGTTATACTAAGAATATTAATAAGAGCATAGCCACACGTAAGCTCATCACATGTCAAATATACATTCTTTGAACTAATATGTCGGTTTGACGTTTTTTAGTTCCATATATGTATGTAGATAGTAGATAGCTACAGGATTAAAAATTTTGGAATAAAATTAAACCCTGCAGTATTCCAGAAAAACAATTTTTTTTATCAAAATTTCAAAAAATTATAAGTTTTAATGGAATGAATAAAAAATATATATAAAAATATGTTATTTTTTATTATTTTACTAAATAGTACGGGTTTTTAGCTTTCAAAAAAAGAAATAAAAACCTGCACTTTTTGAAGTAATGCGTTTTTACTAATGCATAAAATCATTTTCTCATTTTGTCTCAGTGCCATTACATCTGCACGGCTCGTTTTATTTTCAAAAGTGAAGTGACAGATTAAAAAGCTTGACCTGTAGACAATAGAGGTTGATTTTTTTTATGAAGTTTCCACCTGTTAAAGAATTAAATTTACGATGTATTTTGGAACGAATTTCCGTCATCCCTTGTCAAATTTGGTTTGGAGATAAACCGGTTTCGGCGTTGTGCCATCTTCAGTGTCAGTTTTCGTTCATGTTCTGATTACATGCCCTTTAAATTACTCTGCTCTTAAATTAACTCAAGAATGTTCAATTTTTGCTTTTGCCTGATACCTATATTGATATACATATTTTAGTTACCTTATTCCCTTAATATAAGTGAAGTTGATTTTTTAAACATGTGGCAACACTACTACGTGTTTTTGTGCAATTTCGTGAAAATTGGTTATTTGGTTAGATTTCACGACCAAACCATTTTGATTCTCAGATGAACGTGCCGATATCACCTATAGTAGATCCCCATATGTAGGTATATGTTTCTGCTAGTTTTGTTTGTATACGCCGTCCAAGTGCCTTATATCTAATAGTAGCTAGCCCTGTTCATTCGCAAAGGAAATGCTGGACACTTTCTTCACTACCATCTAGTTGACAGCTTTGACAAGTTCTATTATATGAGAACCCCCTTCTCGCATATAGGTCAGTGGTTCGTGAGGATTGCTACAATTCTATATATTTATGCCTCTAATCTAGAAAGCTCTAGTGTATTCTTCCTTTTATAGTCAGGGTAGAGTTCCTTGACTATTTTGCAAGTCTTTATATCCGATGCAAACCAATTTCTTTTTGAGCTACTCTGAGGGGCGGGCGCACTGGGTTGCCCTGTCGGATTCCTCCAAGTAGGCTCCTGCCTTCGCCAATTTATTCGTCATCTCATTGCCTTCAATGTTGCTATGTACAGGAAGCCAGAAAACTTGTACTTTGTTGTACTAAAATTTAATGGGTTAGAAAACTGCTTACCCGAAATTTTAATTAAAACAATATTAGCTTATGCACTGCAGGACATGTTTTTTTTAATTTTTATAAAATTTTAAAATCGGATTTACACTTAGAACATGCTACATTTTTATAAAAATTTAACAAACAAAAGGAAAACTGTACATACTGGGGATAAAAAGGGTATGCTAATCTAATAACTGGGAGTGTAGAGAGTTATATGTGCGTATATATGTACATATGTATCGTTAGTAAATTGATAGGTGGTTTTTGGGATTTTTATTTTTTGATAAATATTTATTTTTTTCGATTATATTAAAACCGTTATTCTCATATTTAATTTTTTTTTTATGCCATAAATAATTCAATGCGACTATATAAGAAAGACGCATATTCAAAATATTATTTTCACAAGCCGTTCAACCTGCTCATTATAAATACATAACTACATACATAAGTATGTACATATTTTCATTCGAGTGTTTATTGCTCTTAATAAGCAATTTCTCAAGTACTCAAGAACTCATTCGCCAACAAGCACTCATTTTCCTCTCCATTACTTTCTCAACTGTTTTCCTACGTTACAATTTCATTGCGTCTTCATTTTGTACAAATAACAAACACAGCAAAATGTAAAGATTCAATTCAATAAATATTTATTTAGGCTACAATTATGTTTAAAGAACACAATAAGGAAATGAATTAAAGAAAGGAAAGAGGAAAGAAATTGAAATACATAATATGCAAAATATTTCTTGCCGCCTACCTTAGACGACCCACCAGCGAGGTAAGACTCCTATCGGTAAATATGTACGATATGCTGGAAATTTATATGTACATTCAAAGATATTATGCATAGCTGTAAACCAATAAAAACGCTTGATTGTGCGTATATACAGGAGCATTTGTGTATATATAAATATGTACAAAAATTGGTTGGGCGCGTACTACTACGCTTCAGCGCCACATTTAATTAAGCGTAACCCATGTTGGGAGCTTATTGCTGCCCCACTATACTACCACTCTATGCTTATCAGCAATTGCTTTAGCATTTAGCAGCAACAATGCGACGACCAAAGAACAAATCGACTGTAAAACTTGCCTCCCCAACAACTACCTCCTCCTTCTTATTAGTATAGCCTCGCTACATATCAGGTAAAATAAGAGCAGGATAATGATGGGGCTAACGAGCGATGTGGAGGCGGAAGCTGTTTGTGATAGGCATTTAAATGCATTTCTATTCATTTGAAACGTTTAACTACTAGTCATTTACTCACTACTAGCGACTAGAGATGGGCACGGCACTAAATATTCAATCCCGATCCAGCCCATCCTGAAGATAAATTTTTAAGTCCCGAACCCGGCCATCCCGCCGTTTTTCCAAATTGTACCGCTGGTCCCGTGGGTCCCGAAATCTATTACTAAGACAAATTCACATGTCTTTGAAATTAATTTTAAGTATCGAATAAAGGAGATTATAAAAGATCTGGCAACGATATTTTTTTCTATTCTGTTCGGTTTCGTCTCAATAAAATATAAAAAAGTATAAGCACTTACTTTACCTACAAAGTGTTTAAGGAAGATTTTTTCTTGAATTTGTGGCGGTTGCGGGTTTTATCGGTAGTGTCGGGATTTTGTCAGGATTTTGGTCCCATCCTGCACGCAAAATTTTTGAAGACCTTTCCGATACCGCCCGTCCCGTCTATTTTGAAATCAATAACGTGGGTCCCGCGGTTCGCGTTATCCCGCGCCCATCTCTACTAGCGACTGAAGACTGGCGTTTGACGAGTGTTTACTATCGCTGCCGCTACTGCCGCCACTAACATTGCCTCTACTGCCGCCAGCAGACAGCATTTGGCGTTAATTATGCGCCAACTTGCAACAGTTACGCAAAGTGAAGGTTTAAAAGGGATTATGCCAAATGAAGCATCCACAAATGTACACGTACATACATATGTACATTCATTGATGCGGTACTTTCAGCACTGTGTGTGTGTGTATATTTTTGCGTGAGTAGGCGTTACCCTAACCCAGTCAGGTGCGTAAATATGCCGCTTAATTACTTAGTGGGTGGTTATTATCCAACTCAGCGCTAGTGAGTGTTTATGTGTCTGTGTCTAAGCTACAAACAAACACTTGCCATCAATCAATCAAGCGTTTCACGTCTAATGAACGAAGTAGCGATCAACTCATGCATACAAAATAGGCGC
The DNA here is from genome assembly GCF_001687245.7 of Rhagoletis zephyria. Classification (NCBI taxonomy): domain Eukaryota; kingdom Metazoa; phylum Arthropoda; class Insecta; order Diptera; family Tephritidae; genus Rhagoletis; species Rhagoletis zephyria. The sequence continues at coordinate 328,912 of NW_016157258.1, read as the reverse complement.
TGTAAGTGAAATGTGTAGCTCAAAGAAGGAGTATTAAGCGAATCGAAACAACGTCAAAGTTACCGTCGATAAGTAAATGAAAATGTCAAGAGTGCTATTTAGTAACAGATCATTTTAAAGACTGCGCTGTGAGAAAATGTGCGACACTGGGTTTTCGTGGAGATTGGAATCTCAATATGCTTTCTCCAGTAAGCAAGAGAAGGGATCTCACTGTTTGCGGTGCGGATTAGGCCTTCTTTGGCATAGCTTTCTCGCAGCTTCATAGCAGCTTGATAAAAAAAAGAGGTAGACCCGCGCTTCAACAAGCTTTCATCGATCTAGTGACTGAGAGTAAAGCAACCCTTGAAATTTATCAAAACGTGGTGTTGCAGAATGTTGTAGGGCTTTTGACCGCCAGACTAAGCAATAACACTATGCGACAGCCGAAACCAGCCCGGACTTTGTTAACATTTTTTGAAAGTATACCCATCCAGTAGTAAAACACTCGATGGATTTGCAAAACCTCGTATTTTTATTTTATGGCCTACTAAAGTTTTCATGTCTCGCCCTAAGTAGTTTTCAAAAGAGTCGAAAAATTGTTAAAATAAATTCTGAGCGAAATTAAAGGTTAAGACAGACACAGTAACAAAAAAAACTATGCAAAGAAAGAATAACAGCTAAACAATTTTTTATTTTTTTTGTTGATTTTTTTATTCTAAAGTTTTAGGGACTTTTACATTGGAAGCATGAAGCTTTTGCCTAAGAAGACCCCAGTAAAACTTTCCCAAGAATAACTTTGTAGAATATATCAATCCTTTAACGAACTTCCAAATTTGCTTTTTGCGGGGTTTCTTGAACTAAGGGTTTAGACCCTTTCATGAGCGAGCTACTTTAATAAAAAAATAATAATATTAAAAAAAAATATATATATACAAATTCTTAAAAATTAAATGAAACTCCAAAAAATATGTTTCTTAAAATAATGTAATTGAAACATTAAAAGAAAATTAAATAAAAATAGAATTAAAAATAAAATAATTAAGTTCCTAAAAATTAAGCAATTTTGAGCGAAAAAAAGATTTTAACTTTTTGAATTTAATATGGAAATTGAAAAAAAAAATAAAAAGTCGTCTTCCATTTAAATGGCTAGTGGAGCCGGCTGTTAATGTAATTTTTAGGAACTTAATTATTTGATTTTTATAACAAAAATATAATTAAATTAAATAAAAAAAATTATTTTCGTTTTAAAATAATCAAATCTAAAAATAAATTAAAAAGAAAAGAATAGAAATAGGAGAATGTATGTATGTAAGTTTGTATACATTAATAGCAATTAAAAATATATACACATATTTTTTTCTTTTAAAACAATAAAATCTAAAAATTAAAAGAAAATTAAACTGCAAAAAAAAATAAAAAATAAGAGTCAGCCATTGCGACTTTTGGAACAGCGCGAAAAAAATGATATAAAAGTGCTTTATGTCAAAAGAGCTTTTCACCATGAAAGTTGGCAAATAAGCTTGTTTTGTAAGACTTTCGTGCCAGAATAAACCAAGTCTTTCAAACTGTCTTGCCTACTGTCTTTCAGTTGTTTCACAAAAGACTTTCAACTATCTCTGCCAGAATTTCCCGATTTATTACTAAACATTATTTAGGTTCTTAAATGTAAATTTTACCTAACAGGAAATACTTTTCGGGTATCCTTCATGGGTATCCTTTTAGATAAACTCCACCTGACACCTTTCACACACTGCAATTAAACTTGATTTTCTCTTTTTGCTTCTACCATTCGCAGATAATATTTGGCAAACGGAACTCGATTTTATTGCGGTGAATCGACGTAATATGGTTGTGCTCTCAGTAGTTACCGCTCCCTACCAAAATGGAACGGGCGACGGCGGATACAACGGCAATGGCAATAGTTTAGACGACGACTCAGAAGAAGCTTACTATAACGATACAATGTTTACTGCCGTCACCAGCGGGGAATTGACAGCAACTAATTTGAACAACAATATGCTCAACGTATTGACGAGTTCAACGCAGTGGAATAAGGAAAATCACAAAGAGGCGGGCAGAGGCAAGGGTAGCAACAATGTTGGAGTGGATTTTATGGATGGCGGAAAGACAAGATATTTCGAAATGCACGATTTAATTAATCGGGGCAGCAATAAAGAGCCGGAGAAAGACGACGCACCAAATAACGGTGATGATATCGATGTAGACGATGACGAAGATGATGATATAAGTGATGTTGCAGACCATAAAGACAACAAACATTATACGTTTAAGGAAGAAGTAGATATTTATGATGGCGGAGGAACAGGACCCGGCAGTGTTGACATTGACGGTGAAAGTGACGGTGGGGGACGCATCTTTGTTGAGCATTTTGATACAAAGGAATTGTGGACAAACAAACCTGTCAACATGTTGCCGCAAACGACAACCGCAAAAGCAACAACAGCAACAAGCGCAAGTAAGGCCATGAATGAACTGGGCGACAATAACAACAAAAACTACGACAAAGTGTGGGACACATTGGGCACGCTCGACAAGGGAAATAGTTTGGCAACTGTTGACTCGGATATTGATGAGAAGGAAGCTGCGACAACTACTATAACGACAACAACAACTAAGCAGTCAAGTACGAGTACAAGCAGCATGCGACCCAAAACAACAACTACAACTACGACAACAGCAACAGCAACAGCAAGAGCAAACGAACTTGACTATTCAACAGGACGTGCGGCTGCTGTGGCGACAACTACAACCGCTGGCGCAATAACGACAACAACAACTACAACTACCGGAAGCAATACAAAATATGCGAGTAAGGCGACTCAACGCACAAGCACAACAAAATCGACACCGACGGCGGTAAGTGCAAGTGACAATAGCGCAGAGGCTAAAGATGTAGAGGGATCGACCGTTGCTGTGCGCTCCACCACAACTTCAGCCACACCTGTGGTGCATACGCAACCCACACGCGCACACAATCACCACCACCATCATCATCATCATCAGCAACATAACAATCATCAACACAGTCATCAGCAACATAAAGAGCAGTCACCACATACACCGCGTAAGCATCACGGCCACAATCGACAACATCAACGACAACGCGGCCATCGTCGCCACCACAGCAACTCAGCTGCCAATGCAGGTGGTGCTGGCGTTGCTGCTGCTGGTGGCGGCCATTCAGACGAGTCAACCGCATCGCGCTCCTCCCGCCTTGATGTGGGCCGCGCAGCCGCCGACTTGCGCCCATCCAACGCTTTGGGCACCAACATGAAGGTTAGAGTTGATATCGATTTAAATCGGCTCGATGAGTTGGATTTGTCTGCTGGGTCAAGCTTTGAGCAGTCTGCAGTTTTGCCACGTGCACGAAACCGCGATTCTGGAGCCACTTTGGCAGCGGATGCGCTCGATTACGACGCACGACGCATCAACGCCAATTCAACATCCACCATTAGTACGACAACACGTGACAGCAACATACATATCGTTAAGCCCGAGATGCTGCCAGAGATTATACCGTCCACGCCGTTAACAAGCAATTCAAAAATTATCGAAATCAAAACGAAGAGCAGCAGCACCGGCGGTGTGGGTGGCGGCGTGAAACGCTCTAAGCGCATGGCACAGGAAGAAATGCAGGTAGAAATCGAACCGGAATATATGGTGGGTGAGTTGTCAGCCAACGATTCAAGCGAGTACATAGCAACCGCTGCCGCTGCGGGCTCCACGGATTCGATGGCAACGGCGTCCTCATCTTCGGCCGCAAATAGCATCTCAACCGCACAGCAATCACCACAAACGAATCTGGTGCGTCTCGATGGTTTCGCCGGCATGCTACAAATATTCTTTGGCATCGAAAAGCCCATCGATATGGCTGTGTTCGAACACCCACCTAGCGCCGAATTCGTGAATCTACTTTTTGCGTTGCTCGTTTGGTGTGTACGCTATCCGGCTGTCTTTTGGACGACAACCAAGTCATTTGCCACCATTTTCAGCATACAAATGATTGCTGTCGCGTTAGATATCATATTTAGCTACATTGGCGCCGCCAATCTATACAAATTGCAGGTGTACAGTCAGGCGATGCCCATCCAAAACCCCGGCCTCATTTTGAATGGTGTCGTAACGTTGGCGCTGTTCTTGCTGTCGTCGGTGTTGATGATTGCATCATCGATGATTATGTACTTGTACGGGCACGGCCGATTGGCGGCAAAAATGCGTGATCGCTCATTAATCACGATGAAATCGAGTGATACGTGGATTTATTTTGCGCACTGTGCTTCACTCTGTTACGTGCTGGCGTTGGCCGTGGTGAAGGCGCCTCTGTTGAACGACCTCAGCGCCACGTACAGGAATAATTTACACTGCCCTACGTTTCTGTCAGGTAAGTTGAATGAGTGTGGATAGTAGTTGTTGTTTAATTTATTTTATAGATAGCATATATATTTCATCATTTGTGGAAATTCGTACTCGAGTGTATGTATATGTTGGTGCTAGGCCATATTCCAGCTTACACAACAGAAATACATAAGTACACATCAGATTTTTTTCTTTCTAGGTTTGAAAATTTTAAAAACAGCCATTCCTTGTGGGGCTAAGGAGTGCTTTTGTTTACCTTGTTGGTATTTCCAGGATGATGAATTAAGCTTGTCTGTTATCTTCCGTTTTTGCTTGTCCCGAACTTGTTCAGAAATTATCTCGAACAAGTCTGGAAACGGGTCTGAAATAGTCCATTATTAGTTTCAAAATGTTCCCGAACCAGTTCCGAAATGCTGATGAAATAGTCCTAAACTAATCCCTAAATGGTCTTGAAGTAGTTGTGAGTCCCGAAAGGGTACTAAAGTAGTCCCGAAATTAACCCCAAATATTCCTGAACTCGTCCCGAAGTGGCCTTGAAATAGGCGTTAACTATTCTCGAAATAGCTCTGAAAGCATCCTGAAATAATTCTGTGTAGGACCGGATATGATCCAGAACTAGTCCTGAAATCGTCCTAAACAGTCCTTGATATGGTTTTGAACTTGTCTCGAAATGACCCCGTACTATCCCCAAAATGGTCCCCAATAGTAATTTTTACACATAAGAAGGAATTACAGATTTACAGCAAATTTCACCCATGCTAAGGCGTTTACACATGAGTGAAGGCCATTGAGCGATTTAGCTCTGCAGCATGAGATTAAAGAAGTCGCCCCAGAGGCCGTCACCTTTCCTAAAAAGGAGTTGAAGACATCGATGTTTCTGGCCTAGCGTCATGGATGTGTGCCAGTGTGGTCAGTGGAAAGACACAGAAAATCGTGAATAAGATCAATGAACGTTACGCATTTCTGTCAACTCCCAGTATGACCCGGACCCGGAAGACCTTTAGTAAGACTTTGGGTCTGATACCGACTGTGGTACTTAGGTATAAACACGTATTCTTCTATAGTATCCTATAGAACAATAGTCAAAAGCATGATGAGGACAACGGGATGAGAACAACGTCAAAATCGGCTCTTAACGCTTTGTTGGTTCTGTGATCCTGGATTTAGCAAACCGATAGGAAGCAGAAAATTCGAAAATCGAAGTGACCATGACAGCAAATTGTTTACACGGTTATTAAGACAATATCCCTTTTTTACCTCCAGTGACAAACCGATTTCTGGAGTCACTTTTGCAAGAAAGTGGCTATGTTGCTTAGCTTCCTGCAAAAGAAAAATTTATAGAGCCAAATACTCTATGGGGACTTCAGTAAAAGCCTGCCATACAAGCAGTTCTAAGACTGAAAATTAATCTAAACTGTTTGGAATTTGGTATGCAGCTTCAAATGAGTGAGCAGATGCTCCTCAGCTGACCAGCGCACAGTGGTCTAAAACGGAAATTTTATCTTCGTAATGTGGCTACAGGCCACAGATATTGACTTTGATTTTGATTTTATGTTTTTTTTTTCAAATGAAAGCTGATTTGATTTGAAAGAGATTTGTTTAGCCCAATTTTCTAATTTGTATTAGCTTAAATCACATTTTTTAGTGCAAAATGCGGTGAAAGTACCAAATTTTGAAGAAAATCGATTTACCGTTCCTGCTAATGAATGTTACATAACAAATACTAATTATAAAGTTCCCCAAAACGAAAAAATGCAAAAGAAAAATGTTAAATGTTATCAAAAATTTTTCACCAAACGGATTTTTTTTTTTTTTAATTTTAGAAAAAATTTTATCTGATTGTAAAAATTCGATATTCGAAAATTTTGTAATTGTAAAAACCGAAAATTTTTAAACTTCCTTCGTAATCCATTTTCAGTTGATTTGGTTAAAGGTATCCTTAAATTATTTAGACATCAACTTCTTCTCCTACAAATACATTTGTATGCATATACATATGTATGTATGTGTGTATGCACTAGATGAGCGAAGTGTACTATATTGAACCGGGGAAATTGGAAAAAAAGAAGGCACTTGAACTCGTTGACGAACCATCAAATCCAATTAGCAGCACAAAACCTGAATGAAATAAAAGTGCAAGATAGGAAAAACAGGCGAGAAAATCAGAAAAAAGGGAGTAGAAGTATCAAAAAAACAGAAAAGAAAACAGAAACTAATCGCAATTAAAATGAAATCGCATTAGTAAAAGCTAGCAAATAATACATAGTACTCGTACAATCGAATAGCACTTAAGCCGCTCACATAGACAACAATGCTTGTAGTGGATCAACGCTTAACAACGAAATTAAAGAAGAAGAAGAAACAATGGAGAAGAGTAGAGATAAAGCGATTGTATGTAGAAGCAGGATGCTCAACAGTTAAAGCGCTCAATCAGTGCGAGCGAATACTTAAGAACAGTGAAGGCCAGTTGCAAAAGAGCGCACTTTAGTTCAACGGCATTAGAGGAAATATTCTGTCAGAAACACTCCATCATTTACTCACCTTTTATTGCTAACTAATACCAATTTAAGCTTGAAATTGAAATTTTACTTGCATGCATACACCTTACCAAATTCTTACAATTGTAATAATAAACTTTTTTTTTTGTTTTCTTTCCACTTTTTCTATATCTTTCTTTTTTCTCCCCTACAGCTCTCGTCAGCGTCGCACATCTCTTGCTGTGGATTGTTATTTGGTTGGGTTTGACAGCCAAACGTCGTTGGACATTCAAATTGCCACCAATGGATGCCTATGGCATTACCAAAGCGACCACCCAACCGCTATTGATGGTAAATCGTAGTAGTTTGCCCAGCGCTGGAAGTGTTAGTGGCAGTGGCAGCAATATTGGCAGCTCGGAGCTAAAGAGCTCATCTTTAATGAGTGGTACTACTGGTGGCGGTGGCAGTGGCGGTGTTGGTAATAGTGGCCGCGGTGGCAAATTGAGCACTGAATCCAGCACTGATGGTGGCAACGATGATGTGTATTGGCCAAAATTAACGCCAAGCTCACCGAAATTGAAGGTCACCTTCAATGAAGTACCGAGTACGTCTGATGATGTTCTACTAATTGGTGACCAAGAACAAAACGATGGCAAGCGGTAAAAAATCGTTTTCTTTTAAACTACAAAAAAAAAAAACAATTAAAAACAATTAAAAACGAATGAAACTACAAAATACTACTTAAAAACAAAAAAAATAAAAAATATCACACACAAGTTATGAAATGCACTGCAAACCATTTGTTTAGTTTCGAAATTACAAACATAGTTTTGCTTAGATCGCACACACCTTTTTAATGCTCGCTCAATTGCTCAAAAGTGGGGCGTTCAAGTGCTCTCGAGTTTTTGAAAAGTTTATGATTTAAACGACTACATACATATTTACACTTTATTAGGTGGATTCATCAATTTCATTGGTTATGAACGACAACTCAGTTTGAAATGGAGCTCTAGAGTTCCTTTTAGCAACCCCTTTTAGATTTCTATCTCCAAAAAAAACGAGATTCTCGAAGAATACTTAAACTTACAATAGTCTCAAAAAATCCCGAAAAGGCCATCAATTTCTATAAATGGTTCATCGACATTTTCGTACCCTTGTTTTATCCTGTAAAAGCGTAAGTTGTTTAGTTGAGTCCAACAAACCGCGCCGGTTAATTTTCTTCTGTGTAAACTGAAATACCAATTGAAGTCAAAACCTTCACCACCGGGTCCCTCCTTCCCAGAGAATATTCGCCTTCTCCTATGCCATCACCTGCAAATACCGCATTGCATAGCTTTCCTTCATTCAGAGACGCTGAATTTCAATTCGATGTCGTGGTACGATTGTGGTCTTCAGATGCGTATATCTATTCATTTCAAAATATGACTGATTTAGTTTCTCATTTTTCGATCAAGTAAGACCGGATTTATTTATTTTGGAGCCTCGTGTTGCACGCTAATATTCGGACGAATCGTCTTATAAGCTGGAACCGTGCCACCAAAAACACCATCCTTTCCCACGCTGGCATTGAAAGTTTTAATCACGATTTTAATATCGTTACGAAAGCACTAACGTTTGCCTGACTAAGGCCAAGCTGTATTGCGATTAGTAATCCTGATTCTGCGGTCATACCTATTCGATGCCCTCTTCTTTGTATTGTGTGCGCAAAGGGCAATGAGAAGGCAACATTTTTCGGTAGAAAAGAAAGCGCCGTTAGATACCCAGAGGGTAACCTGATATCAATCCATTTTAATGGATTCTTCCGAAGTGCCGATATGCCCAGTCTGTCGAAGGCTCTTTATCGCTGCCCAGTACTTACTGCGTTCTGAGGATACCCACTCAATAAACCACACAACAGAGTAGCGCAATCGCTCGATGAGTGGATCATAAAGTTCCTTAACGGAATGCTATTGCCCCTATGGCTGCCAGTTTCATCTAAGGATTCTGCAGAAATTGTAAGGACAAGGAAGAGGTGGAGTCCGCTAAGGGCTTTCTGAGCGATTGTCTCGCTTTGCACCATTTTTTAGATGACCCGAACTTGTTACCCACCTTAGCAACCTAGGGTCTGTCTGGATTATATAATCTCAGTACAACCTTTTACCCGAAACCGCAACTTCAAATAGGTAGAAGTGATCGTCATTATATAGCTATAAAACTTAATATAGTACAGGGTTTCCTAGACCATCCGTCCATTCCTTCTAAACTGAAGGAAAAGGTTTTATATGTATTGGAAAACGCAAAAATATGAACTAAGAAGTCGGGCATGCGCTATCTTTTGATCGTATTACCGACTTCCGGTTTTGAACGGAAGCTGGTTAAACCGACCAGAAGTCTATTTTTTTAAATGGGACATACATGTTTTTACCACAGCTTCAGATGCTGGGGACAAAATATATAAATTTTGTCTGAAGCTTTTTTCCAGGAATAAACTTCCGGCTAAAAGAACGGACTTCCGGTCGAAATCAGTAATACTACCAAAAGATAGGGCATGTCCGACTTGGTAGTTCATATTTTTTGTTTTCCAGTAAATACATTTTCGTCCATTTTTGAAGTTCAGAACGAGTTGAATTCAAAAGCCATTTAGAGGTTGAAAATGGCAGTTCTTAGGAAAAAGTTTCAAATAAATGCTACATGTACATTTGTAGGTCCCCCTAAAAAATGCACCTCCGGTCAGCTTAACCAACTTTCGGTTGCGTCGGTACTACGTTACGGTTAATTCACGTTTTTGCGTTTTCCCATAAAAAGAAAATTTCCTCCATTTTATATAAAAAGGGTGGACGGGTGGTCACCCTGTTAAGTCTTCACACATAGACCAACAATGAATTTTCGAATATTCTGGTGTATTCTCACGTCAATATTGCTACCCGCCGTAAAATAAATACGAAAGAGATACATTTTTTTTTTTATATTAAGCGAAAAAATCAGCTGCGAATTGACGAAAGATGATTTTGCAGACTATGAACTGTTATCTAGAATGCTATGCCAGCGGTTTCGGGGTTCAATTTTACTATAACCTGAGGCTGTACCCGGAGTGCTATGAAATTGAGCAGCCTTTTCAAACCACTTATGAGCAAAGTAGAGCTGAGATATTCAAATTTTAAGCTAGCAAAAAAAATTATGTTGCTGCGTTAGAAACAAACAGTTAAATGTTTATGTTTTCATTAAAACTAAATAAATATAAACCACAATTTGTTTTCTCTTACTTTTTCATACATATATTATTATTGAAATTTCCACAACACAACCAACAATAAATTTTGAATCATTGCACGTTACCGATTTTTCGTTTAAGTCACTAATATTTAACTGCATCTGTTATTTATTTTTTTTTTCAGCTTAAAAGTTTCTTTTTTTTTTCTACCCTAAGCCCAAAGCCCACTTGCATATTTATGCATTGAATGTATTATTATTTGAAACGTGACATTTCATTTTAATTTTTTTGTCCTTTACAGTTGCGTTGATCTTTATTTCATTTAACTCGTTTTTTTGAAAAGCGAAATTTTATTAAAGTTATTTGCGCGCTCACCAATTTTTCACTTATCATTCAAATCTTTTACATGCAGCACATTCACAATTAAATTAATTTAAAAAACCAATTTCGGTGTTTTTTTTTATTGTGAAATTTTTGCCATTCTCTCGCACTTTTTCGAAACATTTAATTCGTTTGGCGTACATACATAAGTAACGGGAAAAAACATACAAACTTACATACATACACACATTTATGCATTTGAAATTCGCCTTGGTATGTACGTATGATGATTACACTCAGACAGACAGATACAGTTATTGTATGTAAAAGTATTGGTCGTATTGAAAATAAGAAACTATTTTTGTTCCGCTTGTCGCCTGTTTTTTAATTAAAAAATTTATATACGATTTTTATTTTAATCATTTCGTTTCGTTCATAGTATTACGTAAATATGTATGGAACTTAGGATTTTTTTTGGTATGTACATATGTATGTAACTAATATGTTACTAACAAAATTACAAATGTATTGTATGGTTTGTAGTTAATAACTAAATATATATAGTTACAATTTATTTATGTATCTAAATGTTCAACTAACATATTGTTGTTTGATAGATTTAGAAACTAAATAGTGTTAAATATCTACTAGTAAAATATGTATGTATTTTCCTATGTTCCCTGCAAACCATTTTTTCAGAGTATTCTGAATCGTAAAGAAATTTTAACGAATTCGGAAAGATCCCATCCGATTTTTTTCCGAATTTTCTAAAATGAAATAAATTACGCACACTTCCATTCTTTTACGAAATTTCGGAAGAAAATCGGTGAAGAAATGAAAATAATGCTGCTATGTGAAGAATTTCTTGCAGACTTTTTTCAGAATTTTCTTTATTTTTCGTACAGAAATTTCTTTACGAGTTCGTGTCAACCACTTCATATAATTTTCTATGAAGATTCGGAAAAAAATCGTTACAGAAATCAGATACTCCTAAAGATTTCGTTAAGATTTCGGGAACTTTGGTTTGCAGGGTTGTTATGGACACATGTGGCAGCAGCAAAGTGATTTAGATTGGAACTAACAAATTTTTTACGAGCAATGAAAGGAGGTTTCTTTTTGGATTTATTTAAATACATATGTATGTATGTGTGCTGCATAAATGCGTATCAGAACACGTTTAGACCATTTACTTTTTAATTACTTAATTTTAATAAAATACAAAAGCCAATAGTTGCAAACTGTGTACAAGACAAAAAAGAGAGTAGATTTCGGCAAAATATCTCTTCTTCAACAACATTTGTTCCGCAACTTATTTTTGAAATCGTAGAATCTTCTTGAAATGGGTGTGGCAATTTAAGGGTCAAAGTTAATAAGTTTTGATTTTATTGTGTATTTCGGCAGAATATATTCGCGAAAATAGGGGCAAAAAATAGCTAAAGTACGTTTTTAGTTTTTCTCTCTGACGTCGGGATTTTTCTTAAAAAATTTAAAAAAATATGATTAATTCTAAAATTTTTTTTTTAAAACTCAGTGCAATATAGAAGTAACATTATGGGTACCATATGAAATAGAAAATTCTTTAAAATTAAAAAATTTGTAATCTATGCACCAGAGACGAATATGTGCTAAAAAAGTTCTTTTAAAATTGCATCCTTGAATATCCTTAAGAATTTTTAATATGTATATATTTTTGAAAAAAAAATTATTTTAAAGACTAATATAACTACACACGACCACATCCTTGAATTTCGCCCTTCCAACTTTACATATTAGCTTTAAAAAAGTAAATTGATTAAGAATGCATTTTCAATACCTATTCGTCATTTTGAACCAGAACACTTAAATTATTTTCCAATTCTACAGGATTTTTTTTTCATTTGGCACCCATCTTTTATTCTACATCAAACTGAATTTTTTAAAATAATTTTTTGAAATTTTAAACTTCTTTTAAAAAAAATCTTATGTAAAAAAAGGTTGTGTAAAATATGAATGAAAAAGAGGAAAAATTGTTAAAGATGTAATATCCATGGCGAAGCATGCTAGTATAATAATTAAAATATACTTTCACAGGCTGATATAACAAATATTCGTACAAATATAAATAAGTACGGAAAACCAACCAACCAAAGATAAATTACGAGTGTTAATGCATCAACTTATGTGCAGATATTGTATTGAGTTCACTGGCCTTTTGCTTCCAATTTATTATTTGCTAATTATAATTATGAGTACTGTGCCCTTTTATATTCTTATAATCAAAATCAACGTCATTGTCGACGTAAAAGTCAAGGTATGGAAATAACAAAAGGACTAACCAAGTTAATGAAAAGAAAAACACAGAATACGTTAGTATGTAATACATATACGTTAGACCGTACCAGAAAAAAAAATCGTCGTACACCTTTGAAACTAAAGTATTTTTGCTGGGCAATTTCGATACAAAATACATATAATTATATATAATTTTTTTTTGGCGAAGGTAGGGGTCGCATTTTTACAGTCGGTTCTTAAAGTATGATATATCGCTGTTTTTCTAAGGAAGAGAAAGTGTTTCCTGTTCCAAAGTTCATTGACTTCAACTAACCCGTTCTAGTACTTACCCAGCATATCTCAGTTCGTGTCACCCTAATGTACCATCCTAATATCAGTAAATTAAAGCTCGCCAAAAATCATTAAACTTTTGCAAAGGAAGTATATTGATTAGAAAATGTATTGCCGAAAGTAGGCGTCACCGAAAAATTTAAAAAAGGCGACCCCTAGGTTCGATCAAACAAATTTTTTTTCGAAATTGCCTTACAAAAATAATTTATACTCAGAGCTATACGCCGATCTTATTTGTTTTCTTGCAAGATGGCACTGTCTAATGTACATAGTTATGTACCTACCTACACAAAAAGGTGCTCAAATGAATAAAGCAAAACTTTTCTAGGAACAAGCTTTGGTATTCATATACGATAATGTATTTCTATGCCGCACATTAGGGTGCGTCATACTCCATACAAAAAAAAAATCGGTACTGTTTTTCTATCGGAATTATACAATCTATTATATTTTAAGACTCGGAAAAGTATTAAGATTTACGTAAGCAGGGCCGATTTCAAAATGCCTCCAAAAATCTCATTATGTATTTTAATTCCTACGATAAAATGTGCAAAGATGTTTATGCAAACCTTTTAAGCTTAAGCTTCTATGTCATCTGAGGGTATTTTTTGGAAACAAATATTTTTTTATAATACCTTTATTTTTCTAGGTATTTTCAAATCGGCCCAGCTCACGTAAATCTTAATCTACCTTATACTGAGTTTCACCCGAAAAAAAAGTTCACCCAAAAATTGTTGATCCACCCATAGTAAATACATGGAAACCAAAACTGAAAAGTGAACCGGTTCGAGGAAAATGAAGCTCATGATAAGGGTGAATATTTTTTCGAAATATTTAAACGTAATTAATTTTATAATACCGGTTGTAAAACCGCGACCCCTTTCGGTGATGCACGCTAATGTACGAACATATGTTTCTTTGCAATAGTTTTTAATAAACAAACAAACATACCTATATGTATATGTGACACTATCAACTTTTGCTGCTGCCACTGTGAATCACATTCGTCATTCATAGCCTTTTAAGTATAGATACATACATACATGCATACTTATGTATGCACTTAGGTATATCCTTATGAATGAACGTAACATTAGTTAGGACATAACCTTTGCACTAATAAATTATGAAAACATGTTCTCTTTCTTTTTTTCCTACTTTACCTCGCATTTAACCTTGTCGCTCTATCCGTCGTCGGTCGTCGTCGTCCTCGTCGTCTAACAACTCACCCATCTGTGAATATGAAATATGCAGCCATTCGTGCCGTGGAACCGCGATATGTTTTGCCAGTGTTGCGGGGGAAATTGACGACGGAGAATATGCGACATTAAGAACTGCCAGCGCTGCCACCACCATGGCAGGCATCAACATGACCAGTATGAGCAGCATGGTGTTGAGCAACAAAGGCACCACCAACCAGAACAAAATCGACCCCGTCATGACGATCGGCTGTGGCAATGAGACACATGTCAGCGGCACAACTCCCACCGGCATGCATGGCATGAAACTTTTACATCTGAGCGAATATGATGAGTTGCCACCGCCACCGCCACAATTAATGCCAACAACTACGACTGGCCAACACTGTGCGGCAGCAGCTCGAAGTGACTATGTCAATTGCGCTGGCGCTGGCAATGGTGCTGCTGGCACTGGCAGCTTTGGTGATGACAGCACCTCGGAGGAGGGCAAACTCTTGGCTTGTGTGCGTGATGACAGTGTGACGTATGCATCGACACGCGACTTGGAACCGCCAGCAGCAACAACGCCACCTCTTCCACCACCGCCAATACATCACACAGCAATAGGTGCCGGTGGTGGTGGCGGCGGCGGCGGCGGCAAGCAGCAGTCAATAGCCGGTAATGCACATATCAACGCGGCTAGTATTAATGGTGCACCCAGTATGGGAATGAGCGGTGGTAGTGGCGGTGTTAGTGGTTCCACAGCTGCAGCTATGGTTGGTCGTGCGCCACAAGCTATACCAGAGAATATGCAATTGTCTTCGTCGCCGGAGCATCTAGTCAGCCCATTGGCACCGGTGACGGTCACAGTACACACCAACGAGGCGCATGTAAGTATTCTTCTATAGCCTTTTTTTTTGAATGTACGTAGAACTGAATTTTTATTTCATGAATGAATTTTATGGAATGAATAGAAAAATGATATATATATTAGGGCTGCTCGATTTGTTTTGCTATGCAAGTGCTATATAAGTATGCTACGTGCACTTCTAAGCAAATATGCCGAAGAAACCATGGGATCTAAAATCAATTAAGGTACAGCAGGAATCGTATGACAATTGTTTTTTTTTTTTAATGGCTAGGAGTGTAAATTTTTTAGCGAAATTAATATTTTTTATATTTGGAACGGATTTTGGTAAAGATTGACGTTCCACCAACAATAATATACCATCAAAAAAGTTGAAGCAAACCAATTTGATTAGGCTCTGAAATGGTTAATGTATTTCACTTTGATAACTCTTTTCAAAAACATGGGCGGAAAGGGCGGTTTCACCCTATTTCGGTAATGAACAATCCCAATCATTCGTTATTTATGTTTCCTGCATGCCTTCATAATTAGTATATTTTGTTTTTCTTTGTAATTTCGCTCCAAAAGAAAAAAAGTTTTCAGGCAGTATTCCCTATTTAACGGTACCTAATTTCTATCTATGACTATGATCATAAAAAGTAATTTCAATTGACCACTTGAGCCGGTGAAACCCCAAACAAAAACTGAATTAGACCCCTCCTTCATTTCCCAGAACCCCCTATTACACCCTGAAAGAGGTAGAATCCTGAGTTTCTAGGGCTAGGCGGGAAAATAGATAATTGAAATAATTTTTTTATGGCCAGGTGACCCCAAAACTTGGCCAGGTGGGATTCTTATAAAGCTTTGCAGAAATCTTATAACACGAGTGATGCAGATCGATTTCCCATATTCGAAATAGGGTGAGACCGTTCTCTCTGGAAATGTCTTGTTTCGACTATAACAGTATTTTAGAAGAAGACTGAGTCGTCCATTCAGTCACGAAATCAAGAACCTAAAGATTTTTTTATTTTCCTAGCATAAGCCTTGTTAAACGTCCAGTATCGTTGAGCCTTTTTGGAGCCCGAGCTGGGGCAGTTTTGTCTTCATTTAGAACAGCGCCATAGCTTGATTGACCCGCAATTCACGGCAAATAAACTCGTGTTACGTACCTTGGCTGGTTGACTTATAGGTCTCATTTTTTTGTCTTTTTCAAAATTGTCGTAACGTTCGAAATCTTGTCGGTAATTTGAGGACTATTTCGGGATTTTAGAGACTACTTCGAGCTTTTTAGGATTTTCGGGAGTGTCGGAACTATTTCTGGATCCCCGGGACTTTTTCGAGATTTCCGAGACTTTTTCGGCGTTTTCGGGACTAATTTTTTCCTTTCATTTTCATTTATTTGTTGCTAGGGACTATTTCGCGATTTTCGGGACTCTTTCGAGACTACTTCGAGGTTTCTATGATTTGTGGAGTCCTCAGGACTATTTCGAGATTTTCGAAGCTGCCTACAGATTTCTAAGATTGTAGGGACTATCCCGGGTTTTCGATAAATATGAACAATTGGTTAAGTAATCTAAGAACATTTCAAATTTAAATTATCTATTAAAATATCACAAGCTTCAGCTGTCATGGCAACAGTAGCTTTTAATAAAAATCACCAATATTTTTGCCAGTTTAACAGCGATCCAGTAGCGCATTTCAAGGTCATTGAGCACCCTGTATTGGTTGCAGTAGAAAACTGAAAGTTGGTATAGATATTACAAATATCGAAAGGAAAAAACTAAGGGGGTGTCCCGTTCTCTAGGATGAATTTTTTTCCCCCATTCAAAAATTGGACCACTCTAATGTACATATATGTATGAATAAATTACTATATCAATAACAATATTCACAAATATATCGATAAATTTAGATATCGATATATGTTTAATAAATATATTGATAAATATATAGATTGAAAAATCGATAAATACAATGAAAATTAAAAAAAAATCCTAAAATAGGCCGAAGAATACCGAAATAGACTCGAGAATTCCGAAATAGCCCGAGAATATCGAAATAGTATTCTGCCAAAATCCACAACAAAATCTAAACGATAAAACTTTGGTCCTTAAATTTCTACGTACATTTCTAGAAGATTCTTCGATTTAAAAAAAAAAGATGCTAAAAAAATTTTGTTAAGATATTCTACCGAAATCCCAATAAAATCTGTTTTTCTTTTTTTAATTTAGTCATGGTCACGCCCATTTCAAGGGCTTTGTCGCCTAAAAATTTCCCCAAAAAAAAAGTTTTTTTCCTAGATAAATATTCTACCGCAATCAGCAAATAAATTTACATTTTTGTAAGAACACGTTGGTATATAAAAGACTACTTTTTGTGGAGCTGAAATATTTTTGAAATCAATACATTAGTTTTAGCTAACGTTGAGATAAATTACTTTATCCAAGCCACATTTGAATTTATCAACGAAAAACTTTTCCATTTATATTTAATTTGCGTATTTCCGTGTATTTGTGTGAGGAAGTCCGCAAGTAAATTTTAATTACCACGCTAAATGCAGCTGATTATTGCCTTGGGGTGCCGGTGCATGTTAATCATACGCCCTGGTGGCACTTACCGCTCTGTCACAGCACACTACACTGCAGTGAGCAAACTCAACAAGCTTTATGCAATTTGCTCCATCTTTGCTGTGTGCACAAACCGCCACAGATTCGATTAGGCATCGATTAGTCATACGCATACACACATATTTACAAACACACATACATATGTACAGTGTACACTAACAACGAAATCAAGCAACATAAATTCCTTGCATCTGCCCTTACACACCAGGGTGTATGTACCTACATACATATCTATATGATATATACATTTGTATGTTGTTAGCAGCAAATTCCAGCAATTATTGCTGTCTCTTGCGTGTTTGGGCAACAAATCAATGCTGCAACGATTTAATTGAAATCAAATCTTTGGTAATAAATGAATGCATCGGACATAGACAAGAAGCAGCAACATTATGCTATGTCTTTGATCGTTGGCTATGTGTGTGCTCGTTGTTGTTGTTGCAGCATTAACTTGTTGTAGTTGTAATTGTATTGCTAGCTACTCCATCACTGTGACTGTGGTGTGCTGTGATTTATGCGCATCGAGCGTGTTGCATGGCCCACCACAAAGACAAATGCAATAAATCCTTCAGCCAGTCGGCTGCTTCCGCTGCTGACTCTGGTCATTTGCCTGTCGAATGTATGTAAATCGTTTGGGTTCACCCTATGCTTGTTGACTATTTTCTTTTTCTTTGCATTAATATTACATACGAATTTGCTTGCATGCGAGAATTGTTTATTACGATTTCGGTTTCAGTTGTTATTTTCCTCTGCCATACTTGTGGCTGTTGTTCGTGTCCAAGTGTCAGTTTACGGGCTTAAAATTGTCACCGCCACCAGACGTTCAACACATTCATTGCAGGCTTCGTGCTCCACGCCTCCCGCCCACCATGCAAATATGTGTGTCCTTTGCAATCATCGGTTGTCGGCTGGACACTTTCTCGCTTCCGTTGCGAAAGTTATGTCCATATGGGTATGTTTGTGCAATTTATAATTGACGGACTTGTTGCAGATATAGATATATAAATGTTGTAAATTTTATAATTACCGGCACTTTATTAAAATGTATCGTAATAAAAAAATTATTTTGCTTCTTTACTCGTAGCTTTAAATAAAAGCTATTGAATGTAAAGTAAATTTAATTTTGAACACCTACGCGGACTGGTTAAAGCGGAGCTCCCGCTTATGCTCAGAGACAGTCGCATAAAGGTTTCTCTCGGTGAGATATACATATATACAAATGCGCGCATTATTTTGTTTGGCAACTTAGATCTATCTTTAATTTCGAGAAATAAATCACCTCCACTGAGGTTAACCTAGGAGACTTATTTGTAATGGTGGCTGGTTTTCGGTTATTAAGTGAGAGAAATAATATTGTGTACTACGGATAGCGGGTTATATTTAGCCGGGCCCGGGTAGTGGGTTAACTTTATATGGGTACCCGCGTACGGAGTTATCTTTATCCGAGTACCCAGGTATGCGGTTGTCGTTATCCGGGTACCTAATCCGCTATATGTGTCACATTCCCTAGGTAGGGGGTTATCCCGAATACCCGGGTAGGCGTAGATTTTATCTGTGTACTTGGGTAGCATGTTATTCTTATCCGAGAAACCGGGTTAATATATGTAATCCGGGTAAGTGGGTAACGGGTTATGTTTAACGCGATATCCGCTTAAAGGATAATATTTATTCGGTTTCTTAGGTAGCGGGTTATTTTTAGACAGGCACCCGGGTAGGAGGTGGTTTTTATTCGGGTACCCGGGTAGTGGGATTGTTTTTATTAGGTTAGGGAATAATCTTGAGCCGGCTAGTGAAATGCAAAACCTCCCAGAATAATAGATTAAGGAGCAAGTGCAAGTGAAGTTGTGCTTACATATGGAAGTACGTATACAACGGAAGGAGATTTATTTTTATTTCTCATTTATATTCCTCCTTGACTGAGAAAAATTTTTGTTTCGCATGGCTAAAATTTTCTCACTGAGAGCAACCACTAAAGCATTTTTAAAAAGGTGGCGGTTAATGTCCGTTTAATACTGTATTTCTCCTTCAATAAGTGTTATTATGCGAGCACTTAAATTTGTTAATAGTTATCTTCAAGCTCTGATCTCTAGGCAATAGGGTTAACGAGTATTGCGAACTTAATTTCTCCATTTACCCATATTATGCGATATTACGCTTTCCAAATCATAGTCGCGTTGGTCGCCATAGCCGAATAAGTTGAGGTGCGCATTGCTCCTTGGCAGTCCACAGTTCGATTTTTGCAACATAGTATTTTTTTCTAATAATTTGTAAGCTAACACATGTAGTTCTGCCATGAAAAAGCTTCTCATAAAACCATCTGTCGTTCGGAGGCGGCGTAAAACTATATCGCCCTTACATCCATCATAGGATTTACGATCTAGAGCTCCGAGATTTGCGCACAAAACATTTGTACATCATAAATGCCTCATTTGCCTTCTTCTACATACTTCACCTCGCTGGCTCAACACGCTCTATTTCCATGACTACCAAGTCTGGGCCATGGAAATATGTTTTAAAAAAATTACATCGCATTTCTGCTACGGTCTCCATCTCTACACCATAATCGCCGCTACTAAGGCAGAAGTTATTTACAGTGGGTCCCCATTAGTTAACGCTACACAAATCGAGCGAAGATCGAGAGACATTATAGAAACTTGACCAAGATCTGCCTTGTTAGCTAACACGTTATGTTAGAAAACGGACCAGAGTCAGTTTTTAATGAAGAAGGAAACACACCAGGACTTTATTTATGGTTCAGTTCAAATTAGACTAAAAATTATTAATTTCCGCTCGGTTGTTTCTAAATCTGATTAGATACCAGGGGCTGCCGCGAACACGTGTCAGCTGGTCCTGGACAAATGTATGTACGCTGCTCGTCGACTAAACGAGAGCTGAGCAAACACCGCAACATGAATAGTAAGAAGTTTCCATCGGTCTCAGCAAAAGCGTTGCCCAGTGATAAGACTTTGGGCCTTAATTGTCATAACTGTTTTCAGCTAAACTCAGCCTACATAAGGCTAGTGTTTATACACATTGAATTTTGTTTTACCAAAGCCCCTTTTTCATGAAAAAGTTGCAACGCTCTGGTCTTTGAAAATATGTCCATTTGTTTCCAATCGCTTTCTTCATTATTCATTTCATCTTCAATTATACCACCATTAAACTGCAATTCTGAATTTAATTATTGCTTTAATTTTCTCTTGTTTCATGTTTTTCACATTTCTTCCGCTTCTTTCCAGATCGCCTCCAGCTCTACGCCGCGCTGCCTGCGTCGTGCCGACTCGGGTGTGCCCAACGAAGCGCTAACGCCGCGCAGCGACACCACCTCCACCACAGAGAGCACCACTTCGCCGCCAGAGCGCGCTCCGTCCGAATCGTCGAGCGGTGTGCACTCGGGCGAGGAGCGGGACGTGGAGGTGGTCATACGACCACGTGCCGCATGCAAGCCACCACCCAAACCGCCACAGCCGGTCATTCAAGAGGAGCCCTACGGTCGCTGCACCAACATGCGCATGTCCAGTTTTGGCGGTGATGTTGCCACCGTAGGTGGTGGTGTTGCTGGGGGCCGCGCACACAACAGCGCCACACTGCCACTGACACGTTCAGCACCCGAACAAAAATTCGATTACGCCAATCATTGTAGCACAATGCCGCTACCGGCAGCTTGTCATAGTCAACAGCAGGCGGCAGTAGCTGTACGCGGTAGTGGCAACTATGGCATGACCACATCAGCATACTCGATGCATTCACAGCCACCGCTGCCGCCGCCACCGCTCAACAGTGGTCTGAGTAGTTTTCGTGCACAATATGCCAATTCGTCGGTAGCGATGGCGGGTGCTAATGCGGCGCGCATGCAACAGCAACTGCTAAACGAACAGCAGCAGCAATACTCACAGCCACAGTCAACATCACCACCACCACCGCCACCGCCCGCCGGTATGCATACGACACTGCCGAATGGTGTACGCTACTCGAATCCGCATTTTCTGCGTCGCTTGCCGCACGTCACCAAGGCGGCTGAATCGCCATATGGGCATTTGGGACTTGGCGCCGGCCATCACACTTTCTCCAAGCTGCTGCAGGATCCACTACAGCACAGCCTAGTCAATACACCTATACCCGAAGATCGCGACTCGGCCAACTATTCCATGTCCTCCGAACATGATGGCGGTAATTTATATGCGACAGCACAGACATACAACTGAGCGGAAGGCTAAGCGGCAAAAATGAAAAGCGAAGGTGCCATAACAGCTTAACAGCTGCAGCTCAACTGGGAATGTCATGAAACGTAAACACAAACGAGGAAGCAAAAATCGGTAAATGAAAGGTATCAAGTGCAAAAAAAAGTGAAAAGTGGTAGTAAAAGTTAATTAAGTATTGCGACATTGTATTGGTTGAAAATTCGTGAAAAATTGAGAAAAATATGAGAGTAAAGAAAGTGAAAATGTAAGGTGAAAAATATAAAATATTCGAAATGGTTTGACAGCGTCACGCAGAGAGGAGTTAAAAGTGCATGCATTTAAATACCTTGACTTAATTTGAATATTTTCAACTTAAAGTCCTTACAGTTCCATAGTAATTTTTTCAGTGACCTTCTAACAAGTTTTCGACCAGCAACATACATACATAAGTAAGTAGTATGTGTCTACCTATTAGACTGAAAAGATTGTCCCCACAAGTAAACGGGTAGTAGCTAATGTGGAAAACTATAAAGCCGTAAACGACTTGTTGCAGAATAAAGACTTAATAACATTTTTCATATCAAACTTTGTGGAGTATTTCAGGATCTATCGGGTCTAGTTCACGACTATATCAGGGCCCTTTTAGGCCTAGTTCTGGACCTTTTGAAACTAGTTCAGACTTGTTCGATATCATTTTGGGACAAATAGACATTTTTTTTCTGAACCACTTCAATACAATTTTTGTGCTAGTTCGGAATCATTTTGCGGTAGTTCGAAACTAGTCACAAAATTATCCTGAAATAGTAATGAACTTTACCAAATTTCATGAGTACCTGGTACCCACGCCTTTTTTTCAATTTGTATTGCACTTTTTACTCCTTTCCTCCGGCGCTGGATCAAATCATTCAAAGACGCCATACCTATTTATAAATAAAATATTGAGGAACAAAAAAGAAATTAAAAATAGAGTCAACAAATTTAAGCATAAAAGCCATAAAAGGTTACGCCATGGTGGCGCTCGCATTTCTCCCCGCCTATTGTATAAACTATTCATAATGAATACAAATAAGATTAGAATATTTTTTAGCAATGCGCACTTTAAGTTTATATTAAACTAAAAATTTAAAACTAATAATGATAATAATATTTAATAAAAATTAAATATATTGAAAGTATTAACTAATAAAAAAAAAAAAACTTTACATTAAGGTACAAATTAAGTAAAACAAAAATATATGAATTTTTGGAAAAAACAGCGAATGAAAAATTCAAAGTAAATATGTAAGGTCGCGGAGAAGTAACGATGATCTTAAACACAAAACAAAAAAACAATAAAAAATAATACGAACCCCAAAGTATTTCATATCCACTCGTAAGCGTCTCATTGCTTTAGCATACCTTAAGGCGCCATAGCTTTTATACATATGTATGTATTGTTGGCTACTTATTGTATACTACTTCCAAAAAATAATATATTTACATACACAAATACATGCATATGCATATACATACAAACAAACAGCATATGAAAGCATCTGCGTACATTAATAAAAATTTAAGCAAAATAAGTATACATACTTACATACATAGATACACATGCATATATATTTACGAGTATTTACTTATGTACGATTAGCATACGCAAGAGACAATGGAAAAGAGAAATATGTATGTATTTATAAATGGCTGCTTTTAAATGTTAATACGCATAGTAAATAAAACTAATCGCATCACAACTACAATTAAATTAAAGATAAACTATTTACGCCAATTAGCATTATCAGTTCAATGGCTTGCATTTTTTTTTTAATATTCACTACATACATACATACATGAATGCGTGTAAACGTGCATACATACATACATATTACGGTGGTCCTAAAAAATATCAATATCAAAAAAATTTTATGGCGCACACTTTTATTTTGTTCTACGTACAAAACTTCATTTTCAGTATTCGCCATCAGGCTTCGAAAAAATTTAAATCTGTTAAAGTCAAGTTGAGAATTATTCATAGAAATTCATAGTCATCACCAAATCCATGCAATATGCAGCTCCAAAGACTGTCAATTCTTTAATTGTTTTCGGAATAAATGCAGCATTTTTCAGAGTTTTATAATGCTGGTCTACAAATAATTATCCTGAAAAAATACCAAGAAACTTATATATAGCGAAGAGTCAGTATGGACTTCCTAACCCAAAACGCATTTTTTTTTTCTTCTTTTGCTAGTTTTTTATATAATTGTATTTTTACGCGGTATGATTTCATTCATGACTAAACTTACAAGTCCGGTCAAAAAAATCAGTTCTTCGTTAGAAAGGCAATTAAAAAACGCGTTAAATGATATACCAGTTGTTTTGAGGGGATCAGAACTTGTTGAGTTATTATATCTGGTCGAAGTGAAAATTTTGTGGAAACAAATTAAATTTTTTCAAACCCGGTACGCTACCCTTAATAAATACATATTTTTAAACATACATAGAACAAAATAAAGCGGTGCCGCAGACAATATTTAGATGTTGCTATTTTTAAGGACCACCCTAATACACATGTATGTATGCTATATTTAATTTTAGGTACATACATATATACATACATAGAAAATAAGCACAAAACATAAAAATTCTCATAAACTAACACCAGAGATGTGGTAAAATATTGTATTTATATTTTCAGTATGTGTGTGTGTGTGTGTATGTTGATCATAGCTTTCATACATAATAATATTTTGTTAACATTGCATACATACATAAGTAGTAAGCTTTTAGGCGTCATTAGAATGATTAAGCTAATTATTAATTATAACATAATTCAAAATACAATAAAATTATCAACCGAAAAAAAACTTTATTACTACATATATACAGATAAAATGCAGAAGGGCTATCAGCCAGCACCAATATCATAATTTAAAAGTGCAGCGACAAAACCAAAAAAAACAATTGGCTTATTTAAAAAAATACTAGAAATATATTAGAAACAATTTTTATTTTACTTTTAGAAAATAACACGAAAATCATTTGTTTCTTGCGCAATAAAATAAATTAAAAAATTATTTTTATACAACTACATACATACATACATAAACATTTTTTTAGTCTAAATCAGTTGGTTGTCACTTTTTCTCCAGCTCTCAGTTGAACTTCGAGCAAATAGCATGGCATTGTTTGAGCAGAGCACAGATATGTAAGTTCGACGAGCTCAAAAGCGTACGACTGCTTAGATATGTATGTATACTGAATTTTCATATTTGATGTCTAAAAAAAATCTGCATAAAGACTAACTAATGCGAATACTGTAATGTAAACACACCTTTTCCAAAACATTGTGGTATCAATAAACTTACTATGAATATGAATTCAATTACGATGTTGTTTTATTGGTTACTATTTAGCTTCTTTCCGCAGCCCCATCCGTTTTATAAATGGTTGAACGTTATGATTGTCAAATGTTGCAGCTGCACCTCAATCTGTTGTACCGAATGCTGCAGAATTAGGCTAATCATTTTGATGCTCTTCCTCGGATGATTATCTTAATCGAGCCAGTCTATTTAAGAGGAGGAAAACTTTCTTTCATTTCTCTCCTTAGACAGCCGCACTGTAATATGTATTTAATTTAACCCCTAAATATATTAAACTGGAACATTTAAACTTGTGGCAACCTCTTCAAAAATATTTTATAAATAAACCTTCGAAAGTTTTTTAGAAAGAAAGCTTACATTTTAATGTCTCTCGTTTGACACCCATATTGACATATTTCACTGAACTTCATCACATAAATTGATTTTGAATTTTTAAATAGTTGATTTTGATATAAAAAAAAAATATTTCGTTTAACTTATTCATTAGATTTGTTTTGAATTTCTAAACAGAGGACAAACCTCTTAAAATATATTTTTGAAATAAGCTTTTCTTATACCTCTCTTGTTTGACAGCCATATTAAAATATTTCCTTTGACTTTTGTAATTAAATTCATATTTAATTTTTAACCAGGTAGCAACATTCGTCAAAAATATTTCCGAAATAGAGCTTCCTTAAACCTTATTTGATACCCATATAAAATATTTAATTTAAATTGTTATTTAAATGGATTTTCTTTTTCTTAACAGGTGGCACCCCTCTCAGAAACTATCTTTGAAATAAAGCTTTCTTTGACCTCTCTAGTAACTAAATTTGTTTTGCACCTTCAAATGAACTCTGTCGTTAAAAAGAATTCATTTAACTAGTCAATTAAATTGATTTTAACTTTTTGAGCAGGTGGCATTGTTTCGAAATAGATTGTTTTATAACCCCTTTCGTTTGACACCCACATGGTTGTTATATTTTGTTTAACCTATTAATTAATTAATTTCAACTTTTGAAAAAGGTGGTAACTCTCTTCAAAAATATCCATTCGTTAATCCAGGACATAACAAACCTATCTGTGCGCCAAATTTCATTTAAATACTCACTCGCACTTTTTCACATTTATAATATTAGCAGGATTAGTAGGATCCAGTTAGGTTAAGTTAGGTCCTGCTGACTCGCCAACTCAACCTAGTTTGTATGCACACGCTGCTACCAAGCCCCGGTCCCCGTCAACAGTCGTATCAAAAGTATCGAGTATGCTCTTCCTATTGCTTAGTTGCAAGAAATCTGTAAGTTTTCCATGTAGACTTTGAAATCATACAACCCATATGCCTGACGGTTACATAAGAAGTTCGTGAGATGGTTTGACTTTCTATAGAGGAATCGGTTAATCCGTGGTTTGTGAGGCATCGAGAAGAATGCCCCTTTTGGCCAGCTCGGCAACTTTTTCTTTACCGTCAACACCATTGTGTCCTGAGACCTAATGCAGTTGGATAGTTTTTGCCACGGCTAATTTCCTATTGCCTTCTTTCGAAATACAGCTGCGGGATAAAATATTTTATAAATTTTATATAAATAGGGCTAAATTGTGCGACTAGACTACATTGACATTGCCAACTGTCGTACTGAAATAACTAAGCGACGAAAATCATCGAAAACTGTACAGTGCTGCCAAGTTTTTCGGTTTTAATACACTCGAATCCAAATTTTAGGCAATGACATGAAATTCTGGATACCATTCGACTCTCGAAAAACGACTTGCATTCGACACGACTCTCGCAATGAGGCTGATTATATTCGATATATTCAGGATCATGCTATACTACTGTGACCATACGTTACAAAGGATAAAGTCTCGCGGAAGTTGTAAAGACTATATGAATTATTTTGGAACGAATTTCCGTCATCCCTTGTCAAGTTTGGTTTGCAGACAAACCGGTTTCGGCGTTGTGCCATCTTCAGTGTCATTTTTCGAAAAAATCATCTTACCACCCTGTCGGAAAAATCAACCAACACCAACACACTATATGAATTCATAGCTAACATTTTACGAAGGGTCGTTATCGATGTTACTGAAAGCCTATAAACGCTCTCTAATCTTTTTAGGAAAGAAAGCCGTGAATATCCTATGTGAAAGAGCAGGCGAAAGGCCCCAAGTAGCGCCCAATATACTTTTAAATTTTTACAGTGCCGCTGATATCGCAATTGCTCGCTGTTCCGCATTTGATCCCCGAATTACTGTCCAATACGATTCCAAGGAACTTTGCGCATGTGTCCGATTCGCTTCAAACCCGAGATATATCGCGCTGAGCGATGCAAAACAAGCTTCTTTTCGATTAGCTGGGAAGCAGACAGAAAATGGGAAAAATATTTCGAAAACTATGATTTCAATAGATCCTTTAAGATTAATATATTCTGGAAAATTATTCTTCGAAAAATTTTACTAGTCAAAAGCTTCATGCCTCCAACATAAAAGTCTCTAAAAAATTAAAACAAAAAATCAGCAAAAAAAACTTAGTTTTTTTTTGCAAAAAAAAGGTACAATTGAGCTTGCCTGTTAATCCTTGGCATAGATTTTTTGTTTTAATTTTATAGAGACTTTCAGGTTGGTGGTATGAAGTTTTTGCCTTAGAAGACCCCTAGTAAAATTTTCCAAAGAATAATTTTCTATAATATATCAATCCTCTAACGAACTTCCAAATATGTTTTTTGCGGGCTTTCTTGAACTAAGGTTCAAAACGACTCTTTCGGGCGGGAGTTAATAGATTAAAATGTTCTACGAAAATATTTTCCATGCAATTTTACTATGTATGTCTGCACCGTTAATTTCGATCAGACATTTATTTTAACCATTCTTTCGGCTTTTTTGAAAACATCTTAGGCCGAGACATGAAAACTTCAGAAGGCCATAAAATAAAAATACCAGCTAAATTTTGCAAATCCATCGAGTGTTTTATTACTGGATATGTATACTCTCAGAAAATATTAGCAAAGTGCAGGCTGGTTTGAATTGTCATAAAATTGTCGCACAGTGTTATTGGGTTAGGTGGTTTTATTTTTTACTCAGTTTTCAACCACTTTAGAATAACAACTTTCAACCAGGTAAACAAATAGCCCGGGGGGTGTGAATACCCTAACTGATATTTTACCTAAGAAATATATAAAAACTATCTGGGGACTCGCGTTTTGCACGGCTTAAATAAAAAAAAATCTACTAAATTTATCACCCTACTAATTAATCCCCATCGTTTAAGTACAGGGTTAGCCATTTCATTTCATTAATTAAATAATTATGTTTGGACTAAATACTACTTTACTTTTCCAAGCGCGAAATGAATAACCCGTTACGGATGCACATAATCCTTTGTACAATGCATTTATATGTATGTATGTGAGCAAGTTTGCATAAGTGTATAGTATAAATAATTATATTTATTGCGTTAGTGAAAATGATTTACATTCTAATTACCGTCAACCTTTGCACATACTTACATACATATGTAGGTATGTAAATACCTATACAAATGCACAAATGTTTCTTAATGTGCAAAATATTTCAGTTTGCTGTTTAACTACGCATTTAGCGGAAAATTTAAATTGTGTCATTAAAGGTGTTATTACAATTGCAGGCATAAATTAATGCATACATTTGCACATAAGTTCAAGTATACATATGCAAAACGTCCACAGGTGTTAACCAAAGAAACTGTGAATTTATGCGGGAGGAAAAATGCACAAAAAACATACATTTTTTTATAAAGTACATAAAATAAATGATTAATAAAATGCATATGTTTTCACGCCAAAGGAATTCTTTCCAGGTGCAAATTTAATTTATTTCATTTAAATCTCTACATTTGCATAAATGACAATGGATCTCCATATTTAAATATAATTAAGTACTTACAACCAATTTAAAATTGTTTTCCAGTGAAAAAACTAGAACGTTAGAACACATATTAAATAAAAAATAAAAAAAAATACTCTTTATTATTTACTTATTGCCGGTATCATAGCACATAAGCAATTTGCATGTTTTTAATTAAAAATGAGTTTTGTAAATAAATAACTTAATAATGGGAAAAGCGAAAGTTCAACTGTATTTTTGCTCTATATTAATTTATACGAATTAAATCGGGATTTGGGTACTTATTTATTGATGAGAACAGTATGAGGCCCGGTTATCGGGAACTTTTTCACCCGGGCCCGGATTTCTCAAGGGGGCCCGTACTCAGACTCCAGAGTATATCTTATAAGATGTTGATAAATCGCAAATCACAAAACAAGTTAAATATTATTTAATTTCGTTCAATTTGTAAGATCAGTTGAACTCTTTGAAATCATCTACTTTTTTTTAGCCTTCCTTCCTACGGGCGCAAAACTGTGAGAAAGGATATGAATTTTTGGAAAAATAATAGAGTTGGAATGCTTTCAATTTTGTGGTAGTTTCCTAAAATGGGGAAAAAAGACGTCCAGACTGCAGCACTTTCCTTTGCGAAAAAAAAAACTGCTGATGTGTCCGCAGAGATTTCAAATGAACTGATGCACTTGAAAACTAGGCAAATTTTGCTGAAAATTCTAAGGATTGCATACCTCCATTTGACCTCTTAAATGCCACCACTGCTAAAATTTAGACACACTGTTCCCAAACACCTGTATCGCTTTGCGAATGCTCTCCACATTGCCAGTGTTTAGGGGCCTACATTCAAGATTCCTCTACGGCCCTGAATAGGACAAACCCGAAGCTAAGGTGGACGAACTAGAGGATCGTCTCCGCGATTTGCAGTTGATTCCCTCAGCCACTTCGACCAACGTTCCTTTTGGTAAAAACTCCATCCTTTGGCGGCACAATTTCTTTCCAGCTCTTTAAGCTTCAGTTCGAGAATAAGGCTACAGCAAACCATTAAAGCTCTTCGTTGCATTAAAAGGACCTGCAGCGACAATTCCTGATTGTGAAAGGAAAAATTACTATGCGTTGAAGGGTACCATGGAAAGACGTTATGGTAGCGAGCACAGGAGTCGGATTTACCAGATGAAGCTGGAGAATCGCTACCAAAAGGCGAACGAGACTCTACGGGATTACTGGGGCTTCACATTTCATTATTCGACCGGATTTGGCCACTTGGTATGTGAAACCGAAGTTACGGACTGCAACTGGTGAGTGCACCCAAGTTTTAGGAGAAATGCCATGCGACAAGTTTATAATGGCACACATCGTGGAAAAAGTCATCATCGGCGTGGACCTCCTACTCGGTCTGGGCATGAAGTTTGACCTGCAAAGAAAAATCCCGAGATATCACTATAGGGAAGTGCCACTTAGGATTGGTTACGACAATCAGTACTGCAGCAGACGGTTGTTCTTAGAGGAAGTCCCGCAGATTCGACCAACAAAAGAATTGTTGAGTTGAGCAAAGGTTGGCAGTGATGGAGATGGAGTTGTTTCGGCCGGAGATGGAAGCTGTTCAGCGCTCCGACGTTCCTGAGAAAAAGAGGAAGTCACCACAAGGAATTAGTCATGGCAAGCCTGTTATATGTTCAATAGGCAGGTATTTTTGGCAGGAGGAAGCAGTGATTGCGCTTCGAAGTATATAGGATAAGGTCGTGGTCGGCAGAGAATGCAAAGGCAAGCAGTAAGTCCTGAGTCCCAGTTTCAGGTTTATACTGTCCGGTCAATGAAGGAACGTTTCAGCGTGAGGATCCGGAATTAGCAGTTGTGATGCGAGGATTGGAGCTGAGGAAGCGTTCGACCAGGGAGGAAGAATCAGTGGAAAGCCCCATCGCAAAGGCATATTGGGCATCCGGAATCTAATGGTTGCTCCGAAGGAAAGAGTTTGTGACGTTCTCGACAGGGGTGCGAAAGTAGAGCCACTAGGAATCAAGAAAACGCTAGAGAGGATTAAGAAAATATTCTATCGAGTCTGCCTCCGTCAGTCAGTAAAAGAGTGCGTAGCAAGATGTGCTAAGTGCTTTGCAGCCAGAAGAAGCGGCAGAACTCCGGCGGATACCCATAGGAAGAGCCATAATCAGGTCACCATCAGAGGCCGACATAAGCAGGACCATGTGAGATGGTGCACTCCAAGCGATAATTCGGAAACAATTTCCGGTAACGCATCGAACCAAGAGGGTTTGCCGTTGAAACCGAAAAACAAGATAAAGGTCGTCCACCTGGAAAGGCTTGTAGCGTTTGGAACAGCTAGTGATGTCCCGATCAGACTTAGGTGGAGGACAGTGTGCTGCATATATTAAGAATTAAACCAGCTGATAGTCAAACGATGGGACTTGATCATCTTTTCGCTTCGCGCTGCAGCTAATGGGCTGTTTTTGCTCACGCATAAAAGCACATTTAGCGCATTTAGCTCTAAATGCTACTCTATCCCCTCTATTCTAACAGAGTCACAAAACTTAGCTCATCACTGTTGTGATTTATAGTGCGCCGAGAAATGTGTCACAAAAAATTCGATTTTGAGTGCTAGAAAAATACACAAAAATTTAAAAATTTGTATTGTAGCGGCATATTTTTTGCAGCGGCAAGCTTTGAGGCGCAGTAGAAATCACAGCAGTGATGAGCTAAAGTTTGTGACTTTGTTAGAATACGGCTGTAAATGTACATTTATCTATACAAAACTCGTCACCTAAATGCTACTCCATTTCTGCATTAAGAGACTAAATGCTAAAAGCAACCCTGTGATCTTCAAAAATGTCCACGATTCGAACCATGGTGTAATGAACTGAAGGTGACGCATTCCCGAAACCGCTACTTTGGTTTTGCCGACTTTGACGTTTATGGCAATACGTAAACAAACTTTTTGTTTATAAACAAGTACAAACGTATTGCAAACGTATTGTGTATTTTCAAGTGAAAAATCGAAGTAATTCGTGCGTTCTGAAGTAAAAAACATTTAAATTGTAATAAAAACTTTGTAAAAATGTCGTGTCGTTTGTTGTTCTATCGTTCTTGGATTCGAATATGGTTTAATGAGAAAAAGTGGCAACATTGCTTTTCCGCGTATACAGTTGCAGGGCTGTTTGTCAAAAGTATACGATTTCGAATTCGCGTAAATGTACATTTGGTAAATGCGATAGCATGAACGCTCTTCGAAAATATATGTTCGAAAGTGCTAAGTTTTGCGGCACGCTTCGTGCATTTTCATATATTTCATCTCATTTGTTAAAGCAAAGAACGTAAATAGGTAACGTTATAGATATACGTTCTTTGGTACGTTACTATTATGATGCGTTCGAAAATTGCTGTAATTTGAATGTAGATTTGCAACCCTGTGTTGGTTTTTGCCATTTCTTCATTCTCGTCACTTTCTAAATTTGACAGCTATCGTTTGTGAAAAAATGCCAACTGGTGAAAGATCGCTGCGTTTGCGCTGTTTATTGTTTAAAAATTAATAAAATTCAAACAAACGAAGCCGCTAATCTATTTAGTGCAATTCTAAGCCTTAAAATAATAGTTATTCAAGTGTTTAAAAGTGTGGTGGAATGCAAGAAATTAATGCAGCTGGAACCGGAATGCAAGACGCTAAATAAAAAAGTGAAAGAATTTTCCAATTGTGTATGCATTTTTTCCTAAAAATTTAAGCTAATTTTACCTATGTTATAAAATGAAACCCGCTGATTGCGTTTGTGTTTAAAAATGTCCCAGCAATGTTTTCAACAAAAGGAATTTTGTAACCGATCACCGATCTCTTCAATTGGTAATTTGACATTTTTTCTCAATGAAAACTGAACAGGTTTGTGCATTTGTGCGATAGGTTGGAAACAGCGACGGTCAATACAAATAAAAGCATAAAAACTGTGAAGGCAGTTGCTATTACTGCTACATCATAGCACGAAGAGTTATTAAAAACACATATGCATGTATGTACATGCTTACAAACATATAGTGGACAGGCATACTGCAGAAACATCAAGTGGTTTGGCAGTAGCAGACAAAGTGGTAAGCGGTGGCAGAGCAGAAGTAATAAACTTGATTTTTACCAGTCTCCCAACGCCGCTTGGTCCATATCAGAAGAGCTAATTACGTACATACGTACATCCAATCAAGCGCTAGACAAACTGTAAGATACGTTTTTATTGAATTGATATGCTTGTTGCTCCTACGTTTGATAAAGTATTTACGCCGGCGCATCGATAACCAATCATAATAAAAACCAATTTACGAACAGAAGTTTTGTTGCTGTCGTTGAAACGCTCCCAGATTCGGGAGAATACAGGTTAGTAATTTTAATAACTTTTCTCTAACAAGTTATTGCAATAATTAATAACAACGTTTTTCTTCAGTGTAGCCCATTAATTATGCATCACCATCATCCACTCTCGCCCGCACAACCTGCCACTGGTACGCCTTCGGCCAGCAGCAATACAACAGCCTCAGCACTGCCTAGCAATAATGCTATTGCGAGTGTCGGTGCAGTCAATGGGGCCAGTACCAGTACAGGCACATCACATGTGCAACAGCGACGTCGTAAGAAGCGCCCGAACTATGGCACACGCACTGTAGAAGTGCGACGCGGTTATAATGGATTCGGTTTTACCATATCTGGTCAGCAACCCTGCCGGCTTTCATGTATAGTTGCCAATTCACCGGCAGACCAGGCTGGGCTGCGTGCTGGCGATTTTCTAATTTCCGTTAATGGTTTAAACGTTTCCAAGCTACCGCACGAAACAGTTGTGCAATTGATTGGCAACTCATTTGGCAGTATACGTATGCAAATCGCCGAGAACTATTACTCGGATAGTTCGGATGAAGAGAATGCAGCGTTGATGTTGCAACAGCAATCATCTGCGACTGGAATGAATGGCGTACTCTCCAGTCAGTTGGGTTTAGGTGTGGGTGGCGCACGCGCAAAACCTCGTTATCTACACCACAAGGCCAAGATGCATCGATTACGGAATTCGCCTCAAAAGAAGCGCACAGTTACTTTACAACAACAGCAGCAGTTGGCACGCGCCGAACAGCTGTCAAAGAGTGTATCCGCGCTCAAGCCGATGGAACTGCAGAAGCTACGGCCGCTTATTGAAGATTTACCGCTACCCGCAGGTGGTTCGCCGTATGTAATGCCCAATAGTAGTGCACCAAAATTGCCCACAGCTGCAGTTGCTACCTCCGACAGCGCTGTCGCTGACTTGGCAAATGTTAATGCCATGGCGCGTGCACCAGCCGCTGCGTTAGAGTATCGCGCTATTGTTGGTTATCTGGGCACTATCGAAATGCCAAAACAAATTTCGCATAGCTCAAAATTACAAACTGTACGCTCATGCATACGTAAACTACGTCAAGAAAAGCGCCAGCCGAACATGGTATTAATGACTATATTACCCGACTGTCTGCGATTACAGGCCGCAAACGGCAATACACTTGCAAGTTACGTGTCTGAAC
Source organism: Rhagoletis zephyria (assembly GCF_001687245.7). NCBI lineage: Eukaryota > Metazoa > Arthropoda > Insecta > Diptera > Tephritidae > Rhagoletis > Rhagoletis zephyria. The sequence goes on along the minus strand of NW_016157258.1, from coordinate 294,397 downwards.
GGTTAAACTATGTGAGTTCTTCATCGGAAACTGAAAATCGCTTCTTCGGTTTAGTCACTAGCTCCGTGCACACTTTACAAATGGACGAAGAAGACGAAGATGATGACGAGCTGCATAACGAGCCATTGAATGGTCGTAATGGTCCAGCAGCGCCAGCAGCTGGTAACAATGGCAATGCCCATATTAGCATTTCGAATAGCTGTCATGTCTTTGTTATCGATACAAAATTGTGTGAGCATCAGGCGCATGTACCACGAGCCGCTGAATTTCGTATACACTGCACACGCGATCCCATATCCAGTTTATGCTTGGAATTTCCGAATAATTCTGAATATGTTGTTAACCTCATACGCAGCATGTATACAATGCGTATAATGCCACCAGTGGTGAGACATAGCGCAGCCGAAGAGTTTATGAATGGACACGGAGTTGGTGGTGGTGGCGCTCCTGCAGCGGCCGCACATTCACCACAACCAAGTAACCACAGTGAGATCTCAACGACCACCTCGAATTCGGACTCTGGCATCGGTTTCCACAATGACTGCAATAACATATCTGATCGTATATTAGTAGTTGACTTTCCTGGCGCGCCAGAGTTACGCATGCGTCCGATGGGCGCACGTCCTATGGGCATATTTAACAATTTCGATAATGTTACACAAAAGGTGGCAGCCGCACGCGTTCGCCTTGAACCTAATACGCCACCAGAGAGCACGGCTAGCACGTCCACGAGCAGTGCGCACTGCCCGCCTACACGCCCAAATCTGCTCGCTAACTTCAATTTAATAAAAAGCCCGGCCACCTCGCTCCAAACAACACGGTCGTGCGACGATTTAGTCGAGCGCAGCGCAGACGATGGTGAGGCAGCCATTTTGGATCAATCAACGCTCACTGCGCCACACGCATCCTTGGATGATATTTCTGTGCACTCCACCGCTGCTTCTGCGTCGAACATAAGTTGTACCGCTGCTGATGATCATCTCTTTCTGCATCCTGCCGCATGTATGCTGGCTATGCAACATCAAAAGCACCGCCCAACAGCCAGTCAAGTATATGCTTTGCTGCAGGATTGTCTAACACGCGCGCGTAATGCACGTCAATCGCTACCGGGCCACGCTACCGCGGACGTATCACAGGTCAAGCAAAGTGCTCAAAGTGTCGCTACATCGGCAGCACCTGCACCTTCACCTGTCAAACGTCATTCGATTGGTTTTCAAGCATCGGATATTGCGCCACCGGCCTCAACTTTGAGTGCTGGAAGTTTCGATATGAGCACTTGGAAGAGTTTGCAAGACTTGCGCGGCAATAATGGAAGGCATCTGACAAATGTGCCACGCACACAGGATGGCATCAGCAGCGAACCTGATCTATTGGTATGTACAAAGTTACATGTACAAAAAAAAATAAAAAATTTACTACCTATCATATTTTTACACTTTGCTACAAATATGAAGTTTTTAGATTAAGAACAATCAAATAACCACCAAAGGTTTAATACAACAAATCAGGGTGCTTTCACCTACTTTGTGCATTACTTACCTATCCATAGATTGCTGTTGTTGTAGAAACTGTCGAATACTTGACTGATAAGTTATTCTATGAACTTTTGTCACTTAGCGGTAGACCCACCAAAAGTTCGGTTTCGCAGTTCACAGGGATAATGGAGTTAACATAGCTTAAATGGGTATTCCTGGGATTTGTATAATAAGTAACGCTGGCCTAACGTACAACTCGAGCTATTTACCAAAGAATTGGTTTGATATACATACATACATATCGCACTTATACTCGAAGAGTTTCATAAACCAAATAAATAAAAATTGAGTTACGTATGCAGAAATTGCAGCTACCTGTTCTTCTATGTTGTGTAAAAGTTGTGAACAAATTATGGTACATTCGAATTCTACGTTCGATTCTAAGCAAAAATTGTGAACAAACTATATACCAAAAATTACGTTTGACCCTCCCAATTTTTAAAAGAAAAATCAGTGTAATTTTTTCTGAAGGAAATTAATTTTTCATTTAAAAAATTTTGTGGTTTCTTCATAAAATATACTGCTTTTACTTTTGAAAATTGAGAGGGTTAAAGGCAATTTTTGGTATACAGTTAATTTGCCATTTTGCTTAGAATCAACGGTAGAATTCTTCGAAAACTTTGCTCCGAAGAAATTACTCCGCCCTGATGTACATACATACAGAATAAGCGAAACCCTTATTATAAGTGCCTTATGAGTAAGTTCTTAAAAGCTCTCGAAGTTTACAGTGAGGGAACATTAAAACGAATTGTCATGAGGAGGCAGGGGCAATCAAAAGGGCCTGCAATTATATCAAAGACAAACCACTTCGACTGGACTCGTAAGGACATGAGATTTATCAATAAACAACGAGAACGATATGATGGGATAGCGTCTACAAATTTCATCGAGCGCAAAGCAAAGTATAGAAAAGACTCTGAACAGACTCCAATCTATTCACATAAACTGTTGAACTCTAAACGTCGTGAGATTTATATTATACGGTAATTTACACTGCATCCTTCGGCAGGAAAGGCTAAATGTCGAGTTATTGGAAGGCTACACCAGCTGCCAAAAGGCAGTATGCCTCTTACTTTCGCTATCGGGGAGCTTTAGGTGACTATCGGAAAGGCGCAAGCTTTAAAACCAGTCAGTAATTTTTCAAGATCAAACATCTAAAACAAGCAGGATTAAAAAGGTGTCCCTTCAGCGGGGTGTTCTATCCCCGCTATTGCATTCCCACGACAGCCGGTTTTACGTACCGGAATGACTCGGGTTTCACCCGACCAAGGGCTGTTGTTTCGGCGATCTAACCCCGTTTAGGTCGGCGAAGTATCTCAGAAGTTGTCCGTCCATAGGGCAACATTCACTACGCATTCTCCTACTCAGGGCTGGCATCGAGTCAAACCCTGGGCCAGAAATATACACCTGCTGTGTATGCCGAAGACG
>NW_016157258.1:273369-291424 GCF_001687245.7 Rhagoletis zephyria | reverse complement strand
CAACTTCGCTCCGGCTACTGCAGCAGGTTAAACTCCTACTTGAGTAGGCTGAATGAGGATGTGCCGAACGAATGTCCGGCATGCGGAGAGACCCCACATGACTCGAACCATCTCTTCGCATGCCCGGAAAACCCGACAACCCTAACGGCCCTGTCCCTGTGGACAGATCCCACAGAAGCTGCACGCTTCCTAGGGTTGCCGTTAGTGGAACTTGACGACAACGACTGAGATACCAACCGATTTGGGCGGGGTTGTTGTAGCCGCTACAACAACAACAACAACATCCCCGCTATTGTTTAAACTTTTCGGAAGTTCCTCATCCATCGCCGGGAGTTTTCCTTACCTCATATTCAGGCGATTGCGAAGACACTGAAGACCTTGCTGCCATACCACATCTTTCATCTGACCCCAGCCAAGCATCAGCATTGCTGCTGCAAAGAGTAAAGCATCACCATATCACTTAACGTCGTATACATTCAGATAACTCGCGGCCTTAACCTTACCAATTGTGAGAGAATACAGTCTTGGTAGCGTGCACTACTTAATTGTCAATACGGCAAAGCAGCACTTTGAGCAAAGAAAAAGCATAGTTGGAAATTTACCAGCCGGTTCTGAATTATGCTGCACCTATTTGGTCACCGGTACTAGTAAGACGCAATGGACGAGACTAATGACTTGTCAACCAATGTTCCAGGATAAACAGCATAATTTACAGCTCAGCAAACTATTTCTGATCGGCTGCTTCTCTATGAACTATCAACTTTTGAGCAGGCGTCTTTATTGGTGTCTAATGACGATAGTTGTTTGAAATCGTATCTGACAGTATGACCAGCACTGTATCTACATGTACTCTCAAACGTGCGTATGCGTCGATATGTTTCAATCTTCAGTTTATTTTTACGCTTTTTCAATTTTCTTATCAGCAAAACGTAACAGATAAGCCGATAACAAGTTCTCAAAATTTTTAACGAGCACACAAAATGCGTCAAGTTGCTTTAGTCAGTCAGCATGTTCATACAATACCCTATAGAATTGTTTCTGAAAAAGTATTTGGAAAAGGTTATCCTTCAAGTGCCGTCCCTATAAGTCAAAATGGAATACCTAGTAAAAATGTTAGGGACAACAGGTTCCACTTTGCGACAAATCGGCTTTAGCCAGATTCCCTAATTATTTTTTAGACCGACACACCAGAACTGACCAGATAATTATCCAGAGAAATTTCGAAGTAATTTTACATCCTACAGCTTATACTGAAATAAAACCCAAAAAGTCGAAAATTGTATAAAAGTATTTTTTGAGTTTCGAGCTAACAACTTTTCGAATTTAAGTGAGTTCCCACTATCTTCCGATTACCGAAATGTATACTATTCATGACTTTTAAGCTCAATGAAAGGTTAAAAAAAAAACTAAAAAATCGCTCGTATGAAACTTAAAGTACTTCATCATGCACTGGTAGCACTCATAAATTGTGGCGCTCAAGTTTTGCAAGACGCCGTTATCGCTTTCACTAGCGTCACCCCAAACCCCGGCTGTTAGAAATTTGTTTTTCACCCAGAATGTTGCAACGTAAATACGAGTGCTTATGGGTACTCAGTAATGCGACTATCTTTCAAAGAGAATGTACTTCTAACGCGAAATAGCTCCTCGCAAAAGCTAACGCGTTGTATTCGCTAAAAACTCTAAATTGAACGCAATTCGCAATGATTGTGAATTGCAAAAAAAAACAACAAAGAAAAATTAAACAAAAAAATCTGCATTGTCAGCTGCGTACAAATATGTGCATATCATAAGCTTTTCACATTGTGCTGCTAAAGGAAATAATTGTGTATGCAAATGTAGTAATTTTTGTGAGATTTGTGCGCGCCAAAGAAACAGAATAAATCAGTGGCTACTCCCGCAGTGACTTTTGTGAGTTCAGACGCGTCACTGGACTGGGGGTCATCATTTAACTTGACAGCCAGTCGTACATATTTTATGAAAGTGTGTATGTGTTTGATTTTTTGAATACTCTGTCGAATTTGTATTTCGTTGTCTGTCAGAATATATGTAGTGAAACTAAGTAGTGCATTATCAGCTCGTTTTGGTGCGGAAATTGGTCTACTGGTACAATCATTAACAATCCTACCCTTAACCTACTTAGCAGATCCACTGTTTTGGTTCTGCTATAGTCAGGCTAAAGCTCACGCGCTATCTTACAAGTCTGGGAATCCCTGACCCCTTCTTCTTCTTTGCTTATTTCGAAAATTTTCAACGGATATCTGCTTGTATTTGTCTGAAAGGGTATCCCAGTACCACCGGCATATTCATCGGAACAAGCTCGTGCTTTGCCAAACCCAAATAAGAGATATGAGTATTCGCTAAGTCAACAAGCGTAGCTTCTTCATGGATTTTTTTTTTGACCAGCTTAGACTTGGTTTTGTTAGATGCAATAGCCAAAAGTTATGCCTAGCTATCTGATTAAATCATTGCACTATTCTTTCCTGGTAAAACTATTCTTTAGCGTTTCACCGGCCTCACACACAAGTACATATATCCAGATCTTCAGCGATATCAAAATCTTCGGAATAGCCTCCTTCCTTGCAGTTCAGTATTTTTTAGAACCTTCAATGTGCTTCCTGATCAGCTACTGGTTCCTTATCCATTTCTTTCTTAAGCCAATAACCAGGTTCGATACCGTCTGGCAGAGCACAATGACATCCAACTAAATTGGCTACCAGGTCACATAGGAGTTGAGGGTAACGAGGAAGCTCCTATAAAGCTTGAGCCCTTCCTTGCGATGGGACGTAGCACAATCGAGGAAGAGCTCAAACGCTTCATCTCCAGGTCTACGCCAGGCTAAATGCTTACTAAGAGGCTACAACCTTACAAGGTACATGGCAATCAGAAACCTCCCCAACGGGAGGTTAAGTGATAATAACACTAAACGGACCTATTGTGAATCAATCGAGGGGACTCCTTTACAATCGCTTTATTTTTATGTCCGACGGTTACAGCACCCATTACCCTCAGTACCCTCCTACTCAGTGTGGGAAGTTCGCAAAGTAAGTGCCTTACTTATTCAGATACCTCCTCGTTCCTGCACAAGTCATTAAAAGGCACTCACCCAAACGTATTTCTCCTCTGCTCAGCATAGCAAACTCCCTCGATCTTTTCAAGTCCTAGTCGGGCCACATAAATTTTGAGATATCAAGGTGTCTCCATCTTGAGTTTGCTTCTGATAAGAAGGATACGTATATATTAAGCTTGCAGGTGGTAAGTAAGTGCCCTTCCTTGCAAGTTGCAATTTTTGTTGCAGCAATTTGTTACAATCTCTTGCTAATGACTGCGTCGGAATATATAGTGAGAGTTCTAAGACCCTCCCTTGGTCCAAATACGCCTGCCACAGTACTTCCGTCATTAAACTATCAAGACACAGCAGTCCCTTTCAGGAATTCTGACCTTGTCGGGCTTGTAGAAGAATAATTTCTTTAGCAAGATGTTGGTGAGCTGGATAGCGGGATCATCCAGAAATGGTTCGAGAATCTTGAAATTACCCCGTAGATCCCCACTTTTCATGGTAATGCAATATTAAAGAAGAATCCGCTTGGTGGCGCAAGAATCGATATATTTAAAAACCCGTATTTGTAATCCTTTTTGGGTCATAATTGAATTACCTACATGGAAGGAAATAAGTCCACAGGAAATTTAGCCGGTAGGTGGCGCAGGGGTCGATGTACCTGCTTCTATGGTCTGATTTAGTTTGTATTTCGAATATATGTATATTACTCCACGAAATTTTTGCCGATAGGTGGAGAAGGAGATTAGAAAGCTTGTTTTAAGAATATTTTTTCTACAGTTAACTTATTGCAAGGCCATTTCGATTTCTTTCGTTTTTCGTTATATCTTCGGCATTTATGTAGAGTCGGATATTAAAGTATCATATGTACACTAGGGAGGGGACAAATGAAAGTATGCACCTTGCTTAGGAAAACAAAGTGAACTTTATATAAAGTGTGAAACGTAACCTAAAAAGGATTGTAAATCTTATTGTACTAATGCTTCAAATTGAATTTGAAATATGGTTTATATTATAAAATGAACCATATTTTAATCAATAATAAATGCAAAAAATTTTTCATGAAAATAATTGTGAGTATTATATTAGAGCAAGGTGTACACTTCCATTTGTCGCCTAGTGTATAGCATTTTTTTTACTATAATTTAATGGGCTGCAAAACTGCATACTCAAAAAAATTCTAAAAAATCTGATTAAAAAGTTGAAAATTTTGATGAAAATTTNAATGGGCTGCAAAACTGCATACTCAAAAAAATTCTAAAAAATCTGATTAAAGAGTTGAAAATTTTGATGAAAATTTGCTGAATTTTCGCGAGTTTTGCACAAAGTTCAGGAATTATATTTTTATGTTTTTTGTTGTTGAATGAACTATATTTTTATACAAAATTGGCGGAAAAATATTAGAATAAAAATTGTTGCATATATTGTGAAAAATTTGCTGTGCCAATACTTTGTTCCGGCAGTGTATGTATGTATTTATACAGTGGTTTTGCATTGCGAATGCAAATAAAAATCGGTAAGAATATCAGTATATGTAGTGCAATCTCATGCCACACAAGTGCGCTGACATCATCGAATTTTTTAAGTGATTTTTTGTAGAGATTTTGATTTTTAATTAATTCTTTCCTGTTGTCGCTGTCGTTTCTCATAGTTACGACTATTCACGCGTCAGGGAATTATTTCAGTACTGTAACGTGCTGCTTGATTATTATTGTTTCACTTACTCTACTCTACCTCCAACCCAAAACGGTACAAACACATGAACTTTAATTGCTTCAATTAAATTTCAACCAATTAATAAATTTACACAAACAATCACACTCGGCCGTCCGGCCAGTGCATGAGTTTGTCATACACATTTGCACAGTAGTCATGCAGCCAACAAAAGTGACTTAGATATTGCAACTGTAATGTGCTATTGTTATTATTATTGTACATACTGATGAAATTACTCAAATGACCTTTTGTCAATTTGTTGCTCCTTGCTCCGCACAAATCGCCTTATCGTGTTGTCACTATGTTTATACGGGTATGTGTGTGTATGTATGTGTTTACTCTCGTATATTTTTCGATATCTGTAACTACTATATCTCATAAATTTATGTTGTTATTGTATTCGCGCGCTCGCATTGCGCCTCTGATCGTTTATGTGATTTTCTTTTGTCAATCTAAAACTTGTGAGCTTCAGTTTCTCGATGACTTCTACGACGGATAGCCTGTGGTGTTATGCGCATTCTGTTGCTTTTAAATTGCTGATAAAAAGTGAAAATTGATACAACGCGCAAAAAAATAAAAATAAAAATACAACTATCAGCACAAGTCAGCTGTCTGATCCGGCTGTGTTCTAATTAGTTTCCAATGTGTTGTCCACGCGCATAATTTAATTAATTTTATTTGTGCTCGTCAAATTTTCTGCGACCGCGCCGCCACCGCGAATCACTTCCTCGATGAGAAAATTTATTGCGATTTATTTGCGATATATGGTTGTTTATCGAAAATAAAATATAATAAATATATTGTCTTGAAGTGCGAAAAAAAATATTAAACTTGTTATGCGAAAAAAAAGTGAGTTATAAGCATATATTCTTGTATTTGTAATGGAAGTCAAATTAAAAAGTAAGACGAATATAAAATTAACAAGTAATGTAAAAAAAAATAAAAGAGCTTTTATTGGTGGTTAATAAAAAAAAAAAAGAAAAATCGAACCCGCGGCACCTAAAGGCAAAATTTTTTCCAAGCTATTTCTTCCATTCGCACACATTTATTTTTTACAATAATCCCTATGTTTTACGTGATAATTTTTTTTCTGTGATTTTTTTAATACATTTAGTAGAAAACATAAACCATAAAAGTTAAAACTTTGTGCACAATTCAGAAAAATTTAACAAATTTAAAAAAAAAATATCAAAATTTTCAACTTTTTATTCAGATTTTTTAGAAACTTGTTGGATATCCAGGTTTGTTGCCTGATCAATTTAAGTATAAAAATGTGCAGATTTGAGAATTTGAAAAAATCCCGTTGGTTTTTGATTTTTTTTTTTTACGGTGTTACGGTGCACTTTCATCCATATAAACAAAATTTTCGAACATACATTTCGTGATCAGTTGGGAACTACCCTGAACTAGTCCGAAACGCTCCTGAAGTAGGCACAAAATGACCCCGAACTAGTCCCGAGATGATTCTGAAATAGTCTCGAAATGTTCCTAAAATTGTCGTGAACCATCCCGAAATGGTCCTGAAATATGTATGTGGCAGCGAAATGGTCGCGAACATGCCCAAAACGGTCGAAAAAGTCGTGAACATGTCCCCAAATAATCTCTAACAAGTCCCTTATTAGACCCAAAATGTTCACGAGCTAGTCCCAAATTGGTCGTAAAATAGTCCCGAAATTGTTTCTGAACTCGGTCCCAAAATGCTCCTCAAACGGTCGCGAGCTGGTCCCGAAATGGTCCTGAACAGATCCGGAAATGTTCCTGAAGTAGTCCTTAAAACGGTCCCAAAATAGCTTCCTATGGACAGTGCCCAGTCGGAACACCCCGTTAAACCGCCCGCGAAGCCGAATATAAGTTCACCTGCACACCATTAGCCCCAAAGAAAAATATATTTTGGAAACTAAATACTTTGACTGATTTCCGAACCAGTGTTGCCGCAACCAAAAAATATTTTCTATCAAACTGTAAAGAAAAATGCAACCACAACTTTTTCCTCCAAATATAATTTTTTTTGCGTTAAAGAACAAAACAATTATTGTATTTTTTCGACTGGAGCAAGCCACTTTAATGAAAACAATTGAAAACCTTAGCGCCGAAAACAGAAAAACCAGGGACCGAGAACAAAAAGTGTGATCGAAACTAAATGTAGTTCTCCTAGTTTTGTTCCCAAGAACTCTTAAAACCCCGTACCAAAATGAGAACAAAACGCTTGTTTTCACAAGAAAGTGAGTGAAACTTTTGGCAACTTCTCAACGGGAATTATATAAGAACAAAACGCTGGGGAACAAAATGCGAACAATACTTTCGGGAAAATTTTTGTTGAGAACGTTCTTAAGACATTTGTTCTAAGTTTTTGTTCATTTTGAGAACGTTTTGTTCTAGAAACATTCACAGGATACAGGCTCGAAAAACATTAGTAAGAAAGCTTCTGTTAGATACATACATATTTGCAGCAACAACGGATACTGCTGGTTGTAGCCAATTATTGTTTTATTAAAATTAGTTTGACTTCAGACAGTCCAGAAGTTTTAAACTTAAAACGAAAATGCATAAATTGGATGTGGAAAGATTTGCACAGTGAGTTTATAAAGCCACAAAAAATTTCCCTCTTAAACATAAAATTAAGAAGTAAAAAATATAATCGTATCAAAGGCAACTTTCTCACATCAATTGCCCGCCGCCCCTAACTTTTGTCTGCTCCATTTGCAGCCGCCGTTTAAAATTAAAATAATTTTAAATCAAAACCATTTTAAACGCATCGAAAAGACAGCCGCCGATCAAGTGCTTACACATAGTGCACCAACAAGTATTTTAATAATTAATTAAAAATGTAAACAAAATTATGTTTGTGTTCTTGTTTTCTCTCTCATAAATTCGCAAATAAGAAAAGTGCTGCCTTACAACTCGTTGCCGTTGCGATGTATTTTGTGTTGTTTGTATATGGGTATACATATTTACATTTGTGAGATGTCTTCTTATTTAAGCACCCGCAAATTTGCGTTTGAACATTTTTTTTAAATAAAATAATACATATTTTTGGAATACTTTATGTTGTCGCCAGCGTTAATGAGTTTATCGACTGCTGATTTGTAAACAAAACAGACTTTAAGTACGTAAAAAATTGCTTTGCATCAACCCGCCCACTGCGCGTGGATGTGCACGAGTTTCTATTGCCGTATGTTAATTTAAACTGTGAATGTATATATCTGGTGTTTACATTTTGCGAAATTCTGCAAATGAAACGCTCTCTCACCTGACCGGACAATGAACAGCATGCTGGAGCTTGTTTGTGGTTTATATTCGGAAGATAATGAGCCGGTAAGTGGAATATCTGAAATGAAAAATTAGTAATTGTTAATTAAAAAACTGACTTCAATTTTCATATAAAAATTTAAGAATCAAATTAAATAGTATGTGACTACGTCTAAGGTACAACAAAAAAATTATAATCGGTTAACGTGGCCGAAAGTTATGCGGTACATACATACATACATAAACAAGTAAGAAAGTCTAAGTTCGGGCGGAGCCGAACATTAAATNCTGATCATTTATGTATACATTTGTCTATATCTATCTCGATTCGTTTTGGCTGTTACAAACAACCGTTATGTGAACAAAATTAATATACCCTTGTGCACAAGTGCGCTCGGGTATAAAAAAATTCTTCTGACGAATTGATACTTAACCCCTGCCTTTTTCGAAGTAGATTAACAAATTAGTAGAGAATAAAAGAAATCGCATTTTATGCTTTCAAGATATCACTGTTCGTTTGATAAAATAGAATTTTGTTGGAAGGCTCCTTATAGAGGACCTTTAGAATACTTTTGAACTATCTGTGAATAATACTTGTATCTTCGATTCATAGGTTGTACTTCGTCTAGTTCTCTCCTAAGTGGCATACAACGTAGATTTGCATGCCGTAGTTTATAGAATTTTCTATTTTCTTGCTTCACGATATCGAAAGCAGTCACAGCTACAGTATCGGTCATATCAAGAATTTATAGTAACAGAACCTTCCCTTAGTCTGATATAAGCTCCATCAGGAAGCCCTTACAGCTGGCTTCAATACAAAAGACATCGTAATTAATACCATCATCTTTTTAGCTGTGGTATGCGCCATATAGCTTCAATAATGCAGGGGGTGAGCCAAAAGCGGGGCAAAGCTTTCAATTCGTTCAAATCGGGAACACAAATCCCAAATCCAATCTTATATTTAAACTAAACAAGAATACGTTAATCACTAGATTCCTTACCGAGCGTTTCCAATTAAAAAAAAAACACTTGCTAAGAAGAGGAAGCGATACGATATATACGATCCCAGAATCGAGATAGCCAGGCCGCCATTGAGGTAAGAGTAAAGAAGGCATCAGTACGTTTAGGTCTACCTCATAGGGACCAGTGGGATATTTTGGATCAATACGCTCTTGCTCTTAACGTCATGTTTAGACTGTTACGAATTAGCTTTTTCTCCCAGGCCGGATCGAGTAGGGCTCACAGAGAAAAGAACGACGGGAAGTAACTTTGGACTACTCTTAAACAGATGGACCTCGCGCCTAATCAACAGATGTTGGACGATAACTAGGACATTTCTTACTGCAAAGCCTTTCTGTCCGAGAGTGGACCGCAGGCCATCAAGGCTTCTGCTTAGGCTCACTAAGCCGTAATTATAAATTCTGGTAGGTGCAGAAGGCGCAATAGCTCAGTAACTGTTGCGATTGTACCTTCTGAACGCGTTGTTGTGCACTTCTGATCAACTCAACAGCTGAGTGTTAGATGATCGTAATATTTTTCTGATCATTTGAGACAACAGGTTCTGTGTACCTTTGACAGTTAAATTTGACAGCTAATGTATGAAGCGGTTCCGAAGACGTTGCACACTAATCATCGAATTTTTTTTAGCAACGGTTCCTCTCAGTTGCTGCGTATTCTGAATCTAACCATTGACTTGACACTTACTTCACTTGGAATTCATCCGGACAGAGTAAATGTCACACAGCTCACATACTAATTTACATGAGGCGATTTTTCAGGCAAACTTTTAGTTGAAAGCAACAATCGTCTGGTGTAAACGGCCTTTCAACTAATCGCCTGTGAAAGTTGAATCATGTAAATTCCCTATAAGACAGAAATACGGAATGTTTTTATTACCAAAGCGTCTAGAGCTGACCTTCCTAAAGCAAAGCACCTGCTACTTAAACAAAAAACTAACAAACGGTGAAGCAGTGACCGTTAAAAAGTTTCCATCGTCTAGACATGCACACACAAGTATGTAAGTACCAATGTGTGATTTATGTATTTCATTTTAACATAAAACAGTAAATCACACCGTTGAAGAAAATTATCCAACGGTGTAAGAATAATTTGACCAACTCAGCGCTGCACAACCTTTAACCGTTTAATATTTTTATGCACATACTATCTACAACATATGTATATATGTATACAAAGCTATATTTAAATGCATGTAGTACATACCTACACACAGTCTCACTTATTATACACATTATTGAAAGTCAAATGCGACAAGTGGAGTCAATTGCTATTACGAACTTTACATTTTTGATTATTTCCCATGAAAAATGCCACGACTCTGTGAACCCTTAACTAAAAATGAGTGGTGGAATGAAATTCTGATACAAGCACTTACATAATACAGAGCATAGCAAAATTGTAACGTATTTTTGCGACACGAATATCTAACCATACCTAATACTAGCATTCTTTCCTGTTTTAAAATATTCATACGAATGGTGGGTTCATAACTAGTAGATGCATGGGTACATATTAGGGCGAGCCAATTTTATTTTTTTTTTTATGCGCCTATACTATAGGCCCTATAGCATAGGAGAATTCTACATGTAATTCTAAGTAAATTTGCTAAAGAAACCATGGGTCTAAAATCAATTTAGCGTTTGTCAAATTTCGTAAAAGGTTTCGTAGAAAATGTGCAAATGGAAGTAAGATCGAAAAATATTGATTTTCAAGAATTCTATACCAATTCAAAGAAAAAATGTTTTTTTCTCCATATAAAATACATGGATAACTTTGAGCGCTTTGAGCGACCTCTAAGTAGATTTTGATTTGAAAATAAAAAAAATAGGAGTATATTTTTTCGGTATAGGAACAAAAAAAAATTGCGTTTCGAAATTATAAAAGCGGAGTATTGTTGCCTTTAGACATCAATAGAATTCTCCTAAATTTTTTTGAAGTCAGCTATACTTTCTGTCACCCACATTTGATTGAAATTTTCAGATTTTTGTAAATTGTAGACAAATAACGCAATTTAACAAAATCATTTTTAGAAAAATTTTAGGTATGGACTTTTGTAGGTCATTAAATTTAGTAAAATAAATTGCAACAAAAAATCACTGATTTTTGGCAATTTTTTATTTATTTATTTATTTTTTTTTTTGTTGGTGGTATTACGCATTTTGTTCCATACAAAGTATCTTCGACAATGTTTTTATATGGAGAAAATGTGCAACACCTTCAGCAAAAACATTTTAGATCAAATGTAAGTCTATGCTAATTTAAACTTGCACTTTATTACTCTAAAATTGAATGCCCTACAAAACTGCATACCTAGAATTTTTCTAAAAATATTTGATAAATTACGTTTTTGTTTAAAACGTACAAAATCTCAAAATTTAATCAAAAAGGGGAGGCACAAAGTATTAACTCGTTTCAAAGAATCCAAAGGCAACGATTCCCCGCTATCTTTCCGCTCCACCCTAATGTGCATGTGTAATATACGAACGTAAATAAGTATGCTTAATAACTAGTGCATTTTTGTAAAGGTATTTCGCGGTGGTGGTTAGATCCTGTTGCCTGCCACCGCACTTGCATATGCATTTTGTATTAATTGCTCTTCCACCTGTCACAGTGGCGCGGCGCGGTAGTGACTGCCTACATACTTATGTAGCATGTGCCACGGTCACTGCACACACAATCGGCTAGATTATTAGGGGGTTTTTAGTGGATTTTTTTAGTTGTTTTATAGCGCGCGAGCACAGGTTGCAACCTGTTACCCTGGCAGCGAAATGGCGCATTCCCGGCTGCAGATGGTGGTGGTAAGAGCCAGCATTTATACAAAGAAATTTTTGTTTTTGTTTTTGTTCGAACTTGGCGCTAAACTCAGGTTTTTTAACAGCTGTTAAGAGGAAATAGTTTATTTTGATTTTTCTTTGCTTTCATTTAAAATATTTTCTGCTATATAACAATTTAAATGCCCTTTTATTGCATTTTGCTTTTTAACTTTAAATAAATTTATCTGAAATAAACATTTGGCTCATACATTTACTGAAAAATTTTTGGTAAAAAAATGCTGAATTTTCTTAAACCAATTTTATAAGTACACAGTGTGTACTACACATACAATATTTAAATTGTTTTGCAATTCTCTACATTCTAGCATTTTAAAATTTAATTTCAACAGGCAAATTATTACCAGTTGCAACAACTCCAAACTAAGTTTGCGTTAATTTATTGTATTTGGCGAAGTCATAAAAGCAATGCAACTGACGGCAGTTTTTTATTATTTTTTTCCTGTTTATTTAATTTTTTTTTTTAATATTCAAAAACATTTGATACACGAATGAAGGTATGCGATGAGTAACCGCCATCACCACCACCATCGACAGCACTACTACACACGCATTCAAACTGACATTACCAGTAGTACTGTGGGCCATGATGGGAAAAATGTGATATATATTTTTGTTTTTGATAGCTACGTTGCTCGCTCAAACACTAGCTTAAGAAGTCTACAAATCGTTCGTTCGTGTATTTGAAGTCAGAAGCCTTGCATGATCTACGAATGAAGTGAAATAAAATTCCATCACTTCTTGGCAGGATGTACAAATGCGGTTGTCATATAGGCCGATGAAGGGCAGGTGTTGTCAAATGCCTAGCTAGACCTTCTGACATTGAGGGTAACATGGATTTTGACACTCCGTGTCCATGCCTCCCAGTCATTGCTGAATCGCACAGTTTCTGTTGGTGGATTCGATGGTCGAAGGTGGGAATGCTGCTTATAACTAACTGCTTGCTGCCGAGGAATACTTGGTCTGAGCCCTTTCTATACAAATGCTTACCAGGAACTCCCATATAACCTGACAACCAAATAATAATAAACAAATTCGTTAACCTTTTTGATTTGTTTGTAAGCTCTTAAATCTCTTAAATGTAATTAAAAATGGTATAAAAAAGTCCCATACTTTATATGTTACCTACAATATACTTAAGGGTTAGCACGTAAGATCCACCTAAGTGCCAATAACAATGTCTCTGTAGAGAGCAAAACTTTGAGTAAAATAAAGGTTATTAATAAAATTAAATTTACTTACTCCACTGTGCGTCGTCAGTCCAGTCCAACAACAGCAAGAACATTGCTGCTTTTCAGGCTTTGAAACCAACTCAGTCAGAAATGCATACGTACATACAATCCGGCAGTACAACTTAAATGCCAGTTTCAATTTAATTTTTTTTTATGACTTTTTTCACTTTTTGAGCCCCTCGTTTTTATTATTGTTGTCGAATTTGTTGCTGACATTTGCTTAATACAATTGACTTCTGTCTGTTGTTTTTGGTGTTATTGTTACACAACGTTTAGCGGCTGCTTGCTGGGCTGGTGGATGATTGGTTGCTTGGTGTAAACATTCAACAAATTCGTGTAAGCCGCAACGCTGAATCAGTCTTTGAACGTGGCCCAAACGTGGTAGTACACTTACAACGCATTGTCCGACGGTGCTGGTAAAAGTTCAGCGCGTACAACAACGCGGAAGAAAGCGAGTGCAGAGCGCCCAACAATACCAATATGAAATTGTTAAAATATTCCGAAAGGTACGCATGCGCGTAAATTAAAATTGCTGCAAAGTAAATTAGTGAATAATTAAAAAAAAAAATAGTGAAATGCTGTTACAAATTGTGTGAAAATATGGCGAAAAAAGTGAACTTAATTTATGGGAAAATAGTTGAAAAAACGGATAATTGCAAGTGATTTAAAAACTTCGCGTTTCATAGAATTATCCGAAAGCCAAAGACGCTGGTAACAATAAAAAAAAAATATTAATGCTAAAATTTTTTTTGGATCAAAATTCATAAAATAAAGAAAAAAGTGTTGCTTATCTAAGAAATACCTAACACTATTGTTTACTATACACTTAATAAACACATGCGGTTTAAAAATAACGCTAAAATCATAAGACCTCAATTATTCTACAAAAATTTGCCATGAAAAATTGCCTTCTTGTGATTTTCCCACACACCAAATTGCTCACGCGCCCGCGCCATTACTTTGCCGGACGAGTGAATTACAATGAAAAATTATCACGGGAATTTCTAAATTTTGCTGAAATAATAAAAATTAATAATAATATTTATTTAAAGAGATTCTTTTTCCAATAACGCTCATGGCAAATATATAGATTTTCATATGAATGAATAGAGATTTCTGTTTAATATACCAAAATCAAACAAATCAATTCTATCGTTGCACTAAAATAAACAAAACTGTAGCAATTTCGCAAGAACAATGACGCCTTGGTTGAGTGACGCCACTTACATTTGAACTATCGTTTCTAGCACCACCGCCGCTCCACTGGGGTTGTCTTGTGTTAATTAATGCCAATTAGCGGTCATAAGCAGCTTGATATTACACATTACGATTGCTAAGTAAAAGCGAGAGGTGGCTAAAATATGCCTGGCAAAAATTCGATTGTTGATTTATTTATTTTTTATTTTTGTGCAGTAAGCTGGCAACATGCCTGAGGCATTCCAAAACTATGTACGAAAATAAATTCAAGATAAGGCAGGTGTAAACTATTTTCATAAAGGAATGTGCCTGTGTTCTCCATAGTATGTGCGCATAAATTAAAAACAGACAGTTTGACTTGGCTAGAAACTTGGCAGTAAAATGGTTTTTAAGCATGAAAGGAAAATAAACTAAATAAAATGTGTACTAAATAAAATATGTATGTACATATATGTTGCTAAAACGGCACACCAAATCGATTTCATAGAAAGGGTGGTCCAAATTTAAGCTTCGTTTTAAAAATACACTGCCTGAATAAAGTATTGGCACAGCAAATTTTTCACAATATCTGCAACAATTTTTACTCTAATATTTTTCAAAAAACATACAAATATAATTCCTAAACTTTGTGCAAAACTCGTGAATTTTCACGGCAGTGTATATCCATTAGGGTGGTCCTTAAAAATATGAACAACTATCAGAAAAATAAGAGTGCAAACTTTTAAATAAATTCAAGGAGATATCCACATACAAATTCGAAGATTCCTTCTTGATTTTATTAAAAAGATATTGCCACTAAAAATAAGAAGGCTTTCTTCTTGAAGAAACATTATAGAGATATCGTTTTAATGTGGATTCATTTTATGTGGAGGTTTTCGTTCTGTGTAAATGATTTATGAGGGAGCCGTTCATTTTACTTTATGTACAAAATAAGGACTTCCTAGGAAATTTCAAAATTTTGAAATAATTTTTAGTGGTCGCTACCAAAATGACGCCTTTTTTTGTTGCGCATTTTCCTTGCATGCCTGGAACAATCTTATCGAAATCTATAGACCCTGAAACTTCCATCACTCTTCATCGAAATTTCTGTCATTGCTTCGTTGTGAGCTTTGACCTCTTTCGCGGTTTCACACTATTCCGCACAATATCGTTAGCCTCTCACCTCATATATGTACTTCCCTCCCTCTTTTTTCTATATTCTCGGCCGTCTAACCACTATTTGACTATACATTTTTCAACATTAATCAAAAGTAGGGTGACTTAATTTCTTTTCAAAAAGCATAATTCAAAAGTAAACTTGTATTTGCGCCACCTTGTATAATTCAAAAATACTAATTCCGCTAACGTACATACAGATGGTCGTTGATTAACCTGTAATTATATTAAAAAAAAATTATTTTGCTTTTTTTATCTTTAAAAGAAGGCATTACTTTCTTCTTGATTTAAAATAAATACCAAAAACAACGATAACGATATGAGAAGACATTAAACGAATTAAATTCCTAGAACTATGAGGTACAATTTACCACCACCTACACAGTTAAAGCTTAATTTTAGTATTAGAAAATTTTCAAGCAGATACGCAATTTTTTTTTTCTACACTTACCTGCAAAAAAAAAACAAAACAAATCAAAAAACTTTCGCCTTTTCGCCCCCTCAACACCCCACTTGCCCACTTAAATAGCTACTGCTTGAATTGTTTGTAATAAACATTGCAAATAATCAACACTCACGAAAATAGTAAAATATTTAAAAACGACTAAATATAAGATGGGATAAACAAATTAACGCCAAAACCAAAAACAAAACATTGATTTGCAATAAATTCGCTAAATGTCCGAAGATCCAGTGAAAACACCACTCACTGCTACGCCACGCAGCGGCTTCATAAGAAATTCCTGGGATGCCTTTGAAATTTATACGCTTCTTACTTAGACTTTGCTGTTTACAAATGTTTTCCTTTTGTTTTATTTAAATTTTTTTTTGTTGTTTTAATTTGCGATTTTCGTACACATGCCGCCGCCATGCAAAGTCGATTAAATTTCACAACATTTCCAATATGCTATTAAGCGAAATTATGCGCAATAATATTGTACCACACAAATAAGTTTTAGGGCTGCCACCACTGGCCTATTTGTATGAGAATTGCCTATGCGTTGAGGGTCATTAAAAATTTTTAATTAGCAAAAATTTTCTATATTAACTTTGCAATTAGCCGCAACGTAGCGAGTGTGAGTGCTCACTCGCCCGTTAATCACATGCCCATACATACTCAATCGCTTTGGTTATCCAGTCATGGTCCAGATTGTATTTTTGGCGAAATTATTAATCTAATTGTTATTGCGAATTTATTGGATTCAATAACATTGTGTTTGCGCTCTTTTATTCTATTTGGGGGTCTTAAACTATTCCACAAATACGGTGATATTTTGAGTTTTTTTTTCATATTGAGCACTTTATAGGGTGTGCCAATAGGGTCAACTGTTTTTTAAAGGCTGTTGAGAAACAAAGTGCCAAGAGGGGATATTAATGAATATAGGCAGGACATACTATAGCATTTTGTCGCTTTCTAGTTATTAAAAATCAAGCATGCAGAGTTTGATTAACCCTTCCGTGTCCGTATTGCTTTGAGTAAAAAACATTCAAATTGTGTTGTTGAGAGATTCGCGTTGGAGCGAATTTTTTTATTTTTTAAATTAAATTGTTTTCTTTTTCTTTACTTAATTTACTTTTGATTTTTAGATTTTATTGTTTGAAAATTAAAAACATATATGATTTTTTAATGTAACTCAATTTTTAGAAGCGTATTTTATAAATTTTTTTTATTGAATTTTTTTCTTAATTTTATTTTCTTTTAATTTTAAGATGTTGCTCTTTAAAAAAAATAATACTTTTTAATTTCATTTAATTTTTGTGAACTTATTTATTTTTTCTTTTTTTTAGGTAAATTTTCAATTGATTTTTATTCTTTAAATTTAAATATTTTATTTATTTTCTCTTTAGTTTAATTTGTTTTTCTTTTCTTAATTTAATACTCTTTTAATTTTTAAATGTTAGTATTTTAAAAGAAAAATATATTTTATTTCATTTATTTTTAGGATCTTATTTTATTTTTTTTGTCGTTTCTTAACTTAACTTTCTTTCATTTTTAAATTTCGTTTTAAACATAGAACTTTTATTTTTTTCTAAGAATTGATTTCTTTTTTAATTTACTTTTTTTGGTTCTCGAATTTAACTTTAAGATTTGTTGATTTAAAAAGAAAAAAAAATACTTTTTTTAGTTTCATTTAATTTTTAAAAATATGTTTTTTTTATTTATTAGTGTATATTGTTTTAAAAAGAAAAATACACTTTTTTATCTATTAAAGTTTTAAAATACTTGTTGCTGAAAAGCGAGCAGCCTAATGCTAAGGCTCTCGTTAGCATATCTTTCTATAATTCTTCGGAAATACTGTAAAGAGCTTTCAAGGTAGTTGGCAAAATTGACAATTGTCTGACGAAAGACAAAATTTTTAAGTTTTCACTGTTTGTTTGAAAAAACTTTACTTCCTCTAGAAAACAAAATAAAATGGTAAAGCGAATGTTATCCGCTTAACGCAATTGGCAACCCCTTTATTATACCCGAGCGCACTTGTGCACAAGGGTATATTAATTTTGTTCACATAACGGTTGTTTGTAACAGCCAAAACGAATCGAGATAGATATAGACAAATGTATACATAAATGATCAGGATGAAAAAAGAAATCGATTAAGC